>NC_090746.1:79417710-79577710 GCF_036898095.1 Palaemon carinicauda
CCGGTACGTCTATGGGGGTAAAGGGATGAGTTTTGTGAAACGTACCAGTACGTCCTTTGGGGGTAAAAGGGATAATCTTGGGGCCACATATTTGAAAGCTCTCTAGAGCCTACAGTAAAGGTGCATCTTGGTTCCAATAACTTGAAGCCATCTATAACTATTCTTGCGTCGATACGATTTGTTGTATCTTGGACTGCATGATGTGTCGTAATTCTCTGTAACTGTCATTCTTAATTCATATCGTAAAGTTATATAAGTTAAGAAGATATCTTTATCGGTATTAATTCACACAGTTTGCCTAATATCTTTAAAGTAAGAATGCGTTTTAAAATCATAATATCTGAATGATACAGGCAATATGATACATTTGCGGGTACCTAGATTACGTCAATATTTCGAAGTAATAATGTTGCAGATGTTTTATAATATCTCCTCTTTGTATTTTCTCTTTGATCCAAGCATCGAAATAATGGTCTCAACATGAATCCAACTTAGTATACTTTGGATTATCATAAAGGATTTCATGTGGCAAAATATAGGATATTGCGATATTAATCTCTCTCTCTCTCTCTCTCTCTCTCTCTCTCTCTCTCTCGCGCGCGCGCGCGCGCATGATTGTTGATAAGTAACAAATAAACAGGAATATAAACCAAGACTATAACTGGCCAAATCTGTTTCTCAAGATGGGCAAAGTATATTACAAACAAAGAAAGAAAGAGATGGACCAATAGCTGTTGTTTATTTAATCAAAGTTTATTCAACTATGATTATTGCTTATTTTATCTAGGCAGTGACTAAACTTGTCTATTTCTTGAAATGGAAGTTTTAAACAATTGCTAATCGATAGAAATAGATGACTTTGCAGCGGTTTCTTGAGAGGTAATGTCACAAATCATCAAAGACGAGTGGTTTTGATGTTTGAATGTAGATGGCGCCACTGCTTATACAAGGACACTAAACCAGACCCTCAATAAGGGATGAGTGCTTCGTTGTTTTGTCATCCTTGTTACGCAAGTTGTGAAGGCATAATGGAAGACCTGTTTAGTTGCTAAATTAGTTTTACTTGGAAGAGTCAGTGAGATAGATAGTGGTCATCGAATCTGAAACGGTGAGTTTTATTATTTTTCAAGGTTTATTCCGTGTTTAGTGTTTTGAAGGAAGAACTATTTTAATGGACAAGACTTAGAAGTATATTCGGGAAATTTGATCTTATTAATCTCTAAATCAGGCAAATGGTTTTTGAAGTGGTTGTGCAGGTCGGATATATTTTCCGCTGGTTTAAGTTTATCCAGGAATTTGAGTAGTGGTTGGCATATAAGTGCTTTCTGGTCAGCGCCTGTGAAGAGTTCGTAACAAGAGTAAATTCCAGCAATGAGTATGGGGTTAGAGATAGAGGACCAAGCAACGGAAGCAAGTTATATTTATAATTTGCTCTGTTTTCTGTTTATCTCAATTCCTATTTTTAGTTCTTAATCCAGATTAATTCATCGAATTTATCGAAATATTTCGGCATATTGTATTTACCTTTTTTAATTTTATCATGGGAAGTTAATAATCCAGACTTTTTTTAATGTAATGATGGAAATGAATGATCCAGACTTTTTAGGGTTAACCAAATCTTGTTTCCTGAATATAAGATGTAAATGATGAATGGAGTAGTTTGACTATATACCATGTAGTCTTGAGATTTCTTGATCCAGCAAGGTATTAAATGGAGAGTTTTGACTATTTACCTTGTCTGAAACTTCTTGATCCATCTGGGTTTGGTACCTTAAATCTGTCTTGCTCATTCATCAGCACCTGCAGACTATTTTCTAAAGTAATATATATTCAAACAGTCTTCACAAAGCGATGCGTGTAGTCGGAGAATGGTGCACTAATAACAATCGAGTAAGCCCTTGGTACGGAGTTTTGCGTGGGACCAATTATAATGACAAACTGCATCAAAATCTAAAAATTTACAAGAATTATTGTTTAATTCTTAAGAATTTCAATAATTAATGGTAGTAATAAGTCTTTTACACACCGTACTTGAAGGGTGCTAGTGAGCCACCCACCAATTTCGGTAAAATTTGTTTCCACCAAACTAATGTCTATGATAATTTAGTTATCTATTTCTTTTTCCTTTTTTTTTTTTTTTTTTTTTTGCCGCTTTTTTTTTTTTGCCGCACCTATTCAATTTAAACGCAAGACTCCCTAAATACCTACAATGGTTCCAACAGTGGGAAATTTTACAAGTTTTTTTTGGGGGGAGTGGGGAAAAGTAATACAGAAAACTGGTAAAATGTCGAATCTAATCACACCAGTCATTGTTACTGTAATTAAAATTCAATAAGTAATGAAACACGGTAAAAGAGGTTTAGTTTGCCAGACTAACGGACAAATGGAAAGAGTGACTTGACATCCATATTTTATATGGATTAGTCGTTCGTAGAAGTATTTATATTGCAACTACCTCCTTACTTAATAGAGCTAATGTCCATTGATTTTGCTCTGCCGTATGCTAGCTTTGCTTGCGATTTAAATTATCTCTGTTCCTGTGTTCTGGTAAGCGGATTGTTTGGCTACGCACGTTATCCCCGTAGTCTAGTATGTCAGTTTTATTTGTAAATTATACTAACCTCATCGGCCAATATTTATGTAACCCTTATTTTGCAGACTAAGTAATTTTCTCATGAATAATCTCTGTATAAATAGTATAAAGTTAAGATCTTAATTTGGTTGAAACTAGGCTCTGTTTTTCTCTTGATAAAAGTAAAATCTTGGTTTTCTGCACTTAAATCCTGTTATTCTAATGTTAGGAACTGATCGTTAATAACAAACTACTGATAGCAGAAACAAGTATAATCAGAATTTGCCAATAGATATATGCACTAAAGCGATATCTTATCAAAGGAAACAAAAAATCAAAAGTAATGGGAAATAATTAGTTAAATTTGTAGTAACAAAGATTGCGGTACAAACTCTACTTTTGTAGCATGACATAAAATTTTAGTGGTATCAACCCTGAACAAGGTTGTCCTGGCGATCGTTAAGCATGTTTGTGCACTCCCTCCTTTTTGGCCACTCCATCCATTTTAATCATTGGGTATAAGGATGTTAGTGTGGGGCGTTTCCCCTTTTTTTGGGACTTTAAGTCTTCCTTTATTTAAATTTTCGTTTTGGGCCTTTGCTGCGATTATTTTGATGCCACACTATATTGGCCCCTGACTGCTTTTTTCGGTCTTATCAGATAGTCTTCGGTCTTGTCGGATAAAAGAATGTAATTTTTCTAGCATTAGTATCTTTCTTTCAACAATTTTAGTTTAATTTCTGCTGCACATAATTAGATTTGAGATGCACGGTTGTTCCATAGTGGGAAATCGGTTTTTTGGTGGAAGAATAGTTAACTGGTAAACTAGGGAAGCTGTCTAACCTAAAGTCATTGTAATAGTAACCGTAATCAATATTTAATTATGTAAAACTGAGAACATAAAACAAAATTTTCCCTACCACTTTCCCTGTAGATTTGTAATGGTGTAAATCTTGTACAAATACCTTACTTAGAGTTAATGATTTACTAATTTTTGTTTTGCTTTAGCTCTCAATTAAACATTTGCATGGCTACGTTCTGGCAAGCGGAAAAGTTTTCGCTCTACGCGCTAGTCCTGTGGGTAATTATACCGGCGTAATAACACCACCACGGCACTTGTTTTGGAAGGAACACTTCGTTAGCACAGAATGTTCACGCAGAAGCTTTTTCACTATATCTGGGTTTCCAGTGGTATGTCCATGAAATTGTCCATGAAAACTTACAATAACCTCAATCGAAGCTGCAACGTTCATTGCGTGTATGAATAACAGTTGGTCAACTGACATTTTTTTTAGGCCTACTAAGTTCTTTATCGCAGTTAATTGTATAATCTTAAATCAAAGACACCCTAATGCCTAGGCATTTCTTTTACCGTACCCATAATCATAAACAAAAATTAAGGAAGATAGGGCATTTATACCCATATTAATTAACTAAACAAATTACCATAGGGAGAAACTTTCATGACTGCCTAATCATCCTTGGGAATAAAGAACAATATTATCCGGAAATATTTTCGTAACCGTTAATTTGCGAAAGATTAAAATCACTTTCTATGAACGTGTAAAGGAAAAATATAGCCGAATTTGACCGCAACTGTAATAATACAGTAATAATACAGAAATAAATTTTAACCAGAGCCGCATTAGGTCTTTCGACCTCATACTCTTGTTAAACTTGAGTCTCCGCCAGTGATTTTTTTTTTTTTTTTTTTTTTTCGTTTTTAATGTCTTGCCTCTAATGTCTCCTGCACGAGGAAGAGATGAGTGGTGAAAAGTTTGTCACAGTTGAGTTTTAACCTTCGGCCGTAGTATAGCACATCTCAGATAGGTGTCTTTTTGTCCTTTACCTCCATTTGAGTCTCTCTCGGCACCTTTCGCCTCTTAGTTGGTATCTCGTGGCTGGTATGATGCTATAGGTCGTGACATTTTGTTTCCTCTGTTGTCAGATGAGTCTGTCCTTCTCATTCAGTGATTGTTCAGTGGATCATTGTCTAGATTGACCTTCAATTCTGCCTTTGCTTCTTGTTTGCAGTCTGATCTTTGTAAAAGGTCTTCTAGTACAGTATATTAAGCATCTGAGGATCTCTTGCTTTCTCGCTGAATGTTTCCTCCTATTCTAAAACTGGAAAATTTACTTCAGTCCTTCCCGTCTTAGGGGATAATTGGCTAAGCAAATTATCCTAGGTTAATGTTTATTGATATGGAACTTTCACTCAAATTAATATTAATACATTACTGGACAATTTAGATGTCTCACCCAGTCTTCTCCACTTCAGTATTATGCAAGTGACAATAGAACTGCAAGTGTTCTCGTTCCAGCTGTCCTTATTACATATGTAAGGACAGAATTAAGTATAAAGGTTGACAATGTGGTAACAATTTTTGGGTTATTGGGATTCAGGACTAGCTAAATTATCCAGCCAAGTATATTAGAAAGATGACTGCATATTCATAAAATTAAATTTCATAACTTAGTAATTTACAGATTATGTGAACATTAGTTAAAACGTAGACAATTCAATGTTTGCCTGCAAGACAGAAAATCAAACTTTGGAAGTGAAAAGTTACATTAAATTTAGTTCTGAGACTAGCTAGTCTGTAAAAATTTACTTCTACATAACACGATCGATGACATATTCAGTTTCGGTAAATTTATATGCAAATTGTAACTTTATTTTAATTAATTTTGTTATTTTTGTTTACAGATGTGAACAAAGCCCGATGTCGGGCCTCTTACAGTTTTTGAATTATCTGCCAGGCAATTAAAATTCTAAAGATATCCTGGCTCGGCCAGAACACGCGAGATGAAAAAGTGTGCGTCTTTGCCTGTGGGTTACAGTTCGGACGAAACGCTCCATGGAAGGCTTCCACGAAGATGAGCAACTGGAAAATATTATCCTGCGAACAGAACCGCAAGATAATCTTCAGGACCTTGGAATAAGTTTAATGTATTTGCACACAAGGGTAGGCCGGCCTTTTGTAGAAGAGTACAATGAAACCATCTGGGATCTCTTAGCGTCACCGAAAGAGGCCAGGAATTTGATTATAAAACTTCAGAGAAAAGAAAAAAATTTAAGTCTTGGAAACTCAACAGAGGCACTGTTGAAGACTTGAGGAAAAATTCACACCTTGCACACCCTGCTGAACATTGCCCAAAGCATTGGCAGCCACCAACACAAAGATTCTACTGGCCACACTTGCCTTCCAGCTGAGGCTTCGGGGGGGAGAAAGAACATTTAGATCCTTGTGAAGGTTGCTTAACTTGGTGGGTCTTGCATATAATGCATCAAATACTTCAGAATGTGATTTAGAGAATATTCAATGTTTCTCATTAACACTATCTTACATTGATATACATCTCGACCAGTTTACTTGTATGAGACGGACCAACGGATCCCATGTGTAGGGGAAGCTAGATTTTTAGTATTAGAGTTCAGGTTGTAGGTTGACATGTGTTCCATTTAAAGGCTTTAAAAGTCAAATGTCTTGAGGCTCAATCCTTTAAAAGTATTGTCCCGTACATCATGGGGGCCAGACCTTAAAACTATACTAAAATTACAAAAAGCTTTAATTTTTTCAAATAAGTTGTGAAATATACTCCTCAGCCACCCGAAGCCGATGAAAGATTAGATTCAATAAATCATGCTTATATTATTGTCCACAGGAGCTTTTAGAACCTCGCCTATTCAAAGACTCCTTGTTGATGCTGGAGAGTTACCTTTAGACCATTACCGAATGTCTTCTATTATTCAATATTGGTTTAGGTTGCTATAAGACTATTTCTTTAACCTTTTAGACTGTAAGCCTTGTAAAGCATCTCCAACCTTATGGCTTTTGAGTGAAACAATTATAATTATTAGTTAGACGATTCCATTTATATCCTCAACCTCTCCGTGGAAATTAACTGATATTTTCTATGTAAATACTTTATTGGTGTTAAATAAAAGACATTAGAAACTAGGCCTCTTTTTATAGAATATGTTGGACATAGGGAATCTACTTTTGTATATATACCGGTGGCTCCAAATCTGATGCTGGCGTTGGATTTGGAGTATATTGTAGTTCTATAAACTGTTGAGGTGCAATTCCAATATCTTCCATATTTACTGCCGAATTATATGGCAGACTAACCGCTATTGGGAAAATAGCGTTAAAAGAGGGAAATTTTACCATTTAATGCTGATTCAGTGTTCAAGCTTTAGAAGGTTTTAATTAAAGTAACCCCTTAGTTTTAAACATAATGGGTTTTAATCATAGTCCTGAAGGGTATAACTGTTCGATTTTGCTGGGTTCCGGCACACTTCTACACCTTAGCGGCGCACTGATCTATTATGGCAACTTTTTAACTCTTGTTAGACATATCTCCCATGAAGGTTTGCGTCAACCAGACTACTTTTTCGTTTTGCCATTAGTGTCATACTGATGTTTCATCTGAACAGAAGTGGTGTTTTGCTGACCTTTTTGTATATTACAAGAGAACAAAGGATTTAAGCTTAGGGCTTAAATGAATGACTCCTAGATTATTGATCGGCCGGTGCAGATTTTTTAAGAGGGATGTGCAATGACTATTCACCCTTTAAGGGAATTTTATTAATTTTTTTTTTTTTTTGTTAGGGATTAACCTTGACTCCCGTCTTTGCAATGATGGGTTTATTTTAAATTTATTTTTTTATGCCAAAAAGTTTAAATGCCTTTTGAGAATATATTGTGTACTTTATAACCAGTGTAAATGGCTTTTGAGAATAGAAAATATTTTTGTTATTTTAAACCGTAAAGTGTAAATGCCTTTTGAAAAGATATTTTTTAATTTACATTTTATGCCGAAAAGTGTGTGCCTTTAAGAATCTTTATGTATTTCATGCAATTAATAATATATTTTAATTAATTTCATGTTAGTGTAGATGCCTTTTGAGAAGATATATTTTAATGAAAATTTTATGCCCAAAAAATCTAACTTTTGACAATAGATATTGGCCTGTTTTGCTGTTGTGTTTTTGTCTTTAAACAAATTCAGTAGTGACTAGCAATTTTGAGGAAGTAACTTGTGAAAAGAGCAGGAAAAATATTAGTGTTAAAGATTTTATACCATTTAGTAAATTATATGGTTACTAACATGCTTCATGGTTTTCAAAGCTTGCTTTTCTAATTAACAGAA
Organism: Palaemon carinicauda; assembly: GCF_036898095.1. Classification (NCBI taxonomy): domain Eukaryota; kingdom Metazoa; phylum Arthropoda; class Malacostraca; order Decapoda; family Palaemonidae; genus Palaemon; species Palaemon carinicauda. Next base: position 79,425,440 of record NC_090746.1, read on the forward strand.
AATTGCCTAATCTCGTTGGCTGTGACTCTTGGTAACCATGTATTTTGGTTGCAAAAGCTTTTTTAAGTTCTAAAAAAAAATTCTGTGTTCTGTATCTAATAGCTTTTTTAGGATTATGCCTATTCTGTTTACCTTTTTACTTGCAAGGTTATCGCATACAGTAGCCTACTAGGCTACTCGTGTAAAATGTGATTTGTCTTGATTTTGTAATTTTTACCAGTTCGTTTTAATAAATATTTCAAAATTACATATTTTGATTCCTTACTTTTTACTAATTAGAATACCATATACCATAGAGGCTCTGAGTATCTCTTTACTCTTACTTAAATTTTTAAAATCTACTTTACTCCTATTTAAATTTTTAAGTGTCTTTAATCTCTTTATCAGTGTTCTTCTTTATCTATAACAATTAAAATTATAATCTCTTTTCAGAGTAAAGAGTTAGCATTTTCCTTGCATACATACTGGTTTCTAAATACTAAACTCTTCTGAGTTATAATTATTAAAAATTCCATTCAAGACTAATGTATAAACTGCTATTGGCCAATGTAAGGAATTGCATAAATCCATGCACTCAAGTTATTAAAAAATGTTGATCCAAGCATTTTTAAACATTATCATTGTTTAGATTCAGGTGTGCCTCTAAAAATGAGATCATCTTTGATTCGTGCCATAGTTCTCCTTTTAAATTCAGTTTCTAAAATTATTTATAGAAGCAGTTTGATTTAAAGAACACGTGCATAGTAGACAGCCATATGAATACCAGATAGATAAAACTGGTAGCTTTTTTAAATGTGCAGTGCTGTCTCGATTTAAGAATTAATAGCCAATAAATAAACACAAGGCTATACGGCTCAATTGAATACACAAGATGCTGATGGTACAAATTTTCTTAGGTTTTGTTAGAATTCCTAACTAAATATAAAGACTATTTTAGCAATTGTTCAGCAGACTTGGAAACCCTGGTCTGAGGTGGTGGTTGGCATAATGAATACAAAAAATCTTCTAAATTCAAAAGAACTGAATGTGGTTTTCTAGGTATTTTTCTTTTATTTAAAAAAATAGATATACAAGACGCTGAGTGGCCTAACTACTAAGCATTTAAACAAGCTTCAGAACCAAATAAAACTTTCTGCTCGGGGAACTTGGAAAAGCCGACGTCAGGAGAATAGAAGCTGCAAGCAAAATTCTAGGGTACCGACGTAAAGAGCTGTGCCCGTTGGTGGTTGAAAGTGTTTTATTGGTATATTAAGGTAGACTTTAAACTTGTTAGTTATATAAACAACACTTTTGGTCATTGGGATGTTAGGGCTTATCGAAAGTGATTTATATTTTCACGGGTTGCCAATACAGGAGCTTTTGTAACAATTGTTGGGTCATTCTACAATGAATGAGTTTCGGCAATTTCTAAAATAACTAGGCACTAATATTAATGAATTGAGGTGAAGCGAAAACACTCACTTTCCGGCAATATAACAGACTTGACAGGAGAGAAATGCAGTATATTAAACTACTTAGAAACTCTAAAGAAATCTGTTCTTAGGCCTTTATCGATGAGTGTAATTTTACACAAACTCTGCATGGAAATCATTGTTGAATCTTTTTTTAATTTTATCCTGTTTGGTGACATGTTCCAGTTTCGAGAAATTATGAACCTTATATTGGATCAGTTATGTAATGAAATCTAGTTCTGGCTCACTTTACAACAATACAATTGTAGTATTATACACGGCTAACCAAATTTTGTCTCCTTTGCAAACACCTAGGCACCAACTTTTATTTGCTTTTCCCTAGCACATCCAGCAATAACTACACTAGATTTTTTTTTTTTTTTTTTTTTTTTTTTTTTTTTGTGGGCGCAAGCATAAAGACCTTTATCGATGAGAAACAAAGTTGGCCGTATAATGTTCGCTCGTGTGGACGAAGCCTAAGCTAAAGCTACTACTAACGTCGTAGCTTAAATGGCCCACTGTGGATATTATAAAGAAAGTATTTTGGTTAGGCAAACATGAATCTGTCGTTAACAGTATCCAAGACTAAAAATTGAAATCCGGCCATACTGTACAGGAACTGGAATTGTAACAGTCTCGAGAGCTATTGTCAATTGATATGGTATGAGATGAAGCAATCGAAGAAGTGTTTTAAAGAAAAGCTGCTAGCTACAGCGCCATGAAAAGACTAAACGAATACCGCGTCTGATGGTCAGTGATTAATCAAAATTAAACTTTTTCCCTAGTTTAATACATGGAAACCCTGTGCCCTACAGGACCTACAGGATTTGTTTATCGCTTACATCCTTATTTCGAGTGCCACAGCTTATTCCACGTTAATTACCAAACCTACATTAATGAAGCAGTTAGAAAATATGGAAGGGTTCAGTTTCTTCTTGAAAACCTTAATAGCATTCGTCTTTCCTTTTTGGGGTTATGACTTGAGCTATGAGGCCCAGAGACAGGATCTGGGCTGAGATGAATGAAAAAAGTCTTTTGGATATCTAGGAGGAGTTTATATTCTCTTACACCTACAATAGAGGTAGGTCTATATCTTTGCTTCAATAACTTCAAACAAGCTGTAACTATACTAGTGTCGACAAGAGTCGTTAACTACACCGTGTAGCAATTCTTAGATGTTATGGACGGCCGGTTCTGATCAAGTCAGTGCACTTACCTTAGACTGCTCTAGCTTTAATAAGCACCCAGTGTAATAAAATTAGTATAGGGATAATTCTTGGGATGGAACACATATTTTAGATTACTCTTATTTTGTGGTTACTTTTAACACATTGGGTAAATTGTAATAGATTGAGTTACAGTAGTCATTCCTGGTAATAGCACAGATAATCGAAAGTTTCTTTACAGAATATTACTCTAGATACAGTACTTCTTTACAAAATTAATGCTTCTGAGGTGATACTAGCGATTTTTGTTACATAATTTGAGAACAGAGAGAAAAAAGTGAGTGATACACGAACTCTGCCAAATGTTGGGACTAGATTGACACTACAGTTTCTAGCGTAGTTTTATTTTTTTACCACCATAAACACAGTTTTATTTTCATTGAGATATGTCTGTCATCCATTCCCTAACACTAGTAAGATCGCGGTTTAAAGTTAAAGTGGTATCTTCAATGTTATTTATGGATAAGTTAAACTGTGCATTGCCTGAAAATAGTTCAAACTTCACTTTGTCTCGGTAGCACGCTTGATAGACCTACGGTATGGATGCAAAATAATATTTAACCTAGTACACTTTCATGGGGGTACTCATCTGCTTAATGGTCCACAGGATGAGTAAGTTTCCAATTCGTACAAAGTAGTTTGTGTCAACCAAGCAATCTATTTAATCAAAGCTTCATCTTCAATACTAATGGGCTGTAAATCATAAACAGTAGTTGGTGCACAACTGCATAGAAAGCAGCACTAAGATCGAGTATTATCAAGATGCCATATTTGTCCTCGCCCATCAATTCCAGCAGATCATTTGCAACAGCATAGTTATCTACGTAGAATAGAATTGTTCTTATGCTGACTGGTTGTCTGGCAATGCTTCGATTCTTGATAAATGACTAACTACAGTAGTTAAAAAATTACGTATTCCAACACATTTGATAAAAAGGATGAATTCGAAATAGTTCTGTACGAACTCAAAGAATTCTAGAAATTTATTTTTCAGTTCTTGATTACAATACCCATCTGGAGCCCTTTTTCATTTACATTCCCCATTACAGCATTAAGGAGACCATTTAACTTATTTAAGTCTGTGGCTGTTTCATAGAACTTTTCTCACTAATTTTCTCCTAAATAGGTAATTATATTGGCACTTCGTGGTCATGTATTCCCTTCATGCATTTTCAGGTTTTAACAGACTCCACTTTCCTTCTTTACGTCTTGTTTCCCTCTTCTCTGGAATCCTCATCGAACCAAGATCTGTCCTTATCAACTATAGGCTCTTCACTAAATTGTTGTCACATGTTACCATATTCATTTTTATTCACCCTACTGTATAGTTACAAAGAAATCTCATAAACATAATACCTTACGACCCAGGAACGGACTCTTGCATTCTTGCAGCCCGTAGGTGTTTGGTTGTTTTTTTGGGGAGTAGGTAATTTAGTTGTGGGATAATCTGCAATTTTTATTTTAGGTAGTTTTCAGGATAGGAGGTGGGTTTGGGATGATAATAAGCAAGGAATTCTTTACTTATTTTAGAGGCGCCCCTGCCTCTTTATGGAAGAGGAAGAAGGTGACAGAGGGGAGGTGGCATCCTCCCCAAGAGAGCCCACTGGCTCCCGTCGTTTAGTTGGAGAGAAAGAGGTACAGCAGTAAGTCCCGAAGAGGAGTAGAAGAGCTCGGGAAGGAGTTTGGAAGGGTTCAGTTGAAGATATTGGTATAGGTGAAGTAAAAAACTTCCTTAGTGGCTTAAGTTATTAGAATGAGTAATAGCATGAAGTTTCAGCTGAGTGGGAGAGAGCTGAAAAAAGAGTTTGTTAGCGGCTGTGAGTAGTAGAGAATGGGTGGAATAAACATTCATGTACCTGAAAATACTAGAACAAAAATTAAATTTTACTTATTGTGGTTATTGAGGCGTCTATGTGCTGCTTGGTGGAGAGGGATACCTGAGCTTAAAAGATATAAGAGAGATTGGAAGTGGAAGAAGAGCTAAAAAGAGGTTAAAGGGTTGCTTAGATTTCAAACTGGTGCTGTTACTACGTTATCTCGGTGGAGGGTAGCTGCGGAGAAAGGCTGAGAAGGTATCAACATTGGCAATTATATGTTTAACCATTGCTGTTGCAGGTACAAGATTATTGGGGTTAAATTCCTGTCTGAGTAGGCTCATTTCATGATAGTGCAATAGGTAATGCTGCAGAGGTTCATCTGTTGCTTGCTCGCAGTAGCTGCACGGTCTTTCTGGTCTCTGCAGTGCTCCTGGGTCCTCGGCCAGTTGCACAGACACCCTAGTCGCAGTCTGCAAATGATAACTGTGACATTTCGGGGTATTTCTCTTGCAATTTTATATGGTATTAGATTTGATCTCCCTCTCGATCATATATTATCCAATTGAGGTTAGCGAACCTGTTAACACTTGGCTATTAAAGTAGTTACGGTATTCTAAACTTGTCTTGCTCAGTATAGCTCCGAGGTTCCCTGAATGAAAATCATCAAGGCTATTAAATTTTTGTTTCTTCTAATAGATAAATTTTACCAATTCTCGTGATAGAAATGTTTGCTTATTAAAGACGTTATCCAGGTTGTAAATGGAGACACTGTCTAGTAGCAGTGATGACGAGCAACCCTTTATCACAGTCAAAAGCAAGGAAATAAAAAAAAATGAGGAACAGTTATATTTAAGGAAATAAGAAACATCCCATATTACAGTGAAGGCTGAGGTGGTTTTTTTTTTTTTCTTTTTTTTATTAATGGGTTTTCAAAATAATGTAATGGAAAACCAAAGGAGCCGTATGGTGTATGTACTAAAGTAGTTATTTTGACAACCCAAAACCAAAGTTAGGCCAAGAATAAATCTCGAGGAGACTCAAGTTCAATATAATAACCTTATCTCAGAATTATGTAGATATTGAAAAACTTAAAAGGCCTTGTTAAGTATTGAGAATACTATGAAGGTTGTTTGAATGAAAGGGCGAATCAAAATGTTGAGGTTACAGAGATATATGGTAATTGTGGTGAAAGTCCAGTTACATGCAACGCTGGCTTGTCAGCTAATAAGCCAGATTATGTGAAAAATGTGGTCGGAGATTTTACTAACATTCGTTATTCGGTAACCGAATATATGGAAAGTCCAACCAATGAGCTGAAAATGAACATTCTTCATCCTGCAAGTAAGTGAAGAAAGAGCATTTCTCAAAATGTCACAAACTCCATATTATATACTGGAATATAAATAGTTTAAGAACACTAAATACTGATTTGCATGAATATACTCAGGCTACAAATGTTGATGCAATAGCTTTGCAGGAAATAGGTAGAATCGTTCCCTCACTACAAAATAACGGTTACAATCATTTTGAATTACAAGCCGATGAATCCACGACTTGCAGAGGTTCAACAAGTTATATAAATACTATTCCAGTATCATACTACCATGCTAGTCAAGTCACTGGTACTTAGTGTTTGGCTATAAAGTAACGCTTCATGATACAGAAATGTATATGGTTTATGTGCATGCAGATCCTTTGGCTATTCGGGATCTAGCTATCGACGTCAGTGACTTTGGATGTCAGGATGCTAGAAAACGCTTAATCAGTCAACCAATTAGAATCTACTTGATATCATTTATTCTGAGGATAAGTATTACTCGGTGATCTAAAGGCTAGAAATACTATTCGTGGCAGTTGCTCCCTGAAATCACAATGGAATTATTTTAGATAGATTTTTGGATTCAGTTGAAAATGCGTCTGAAGCCTACTTGGTAATTGTGAAGTAACACATGTTAGAGGAGGCAGGCTTGATTATCCTATCCTGGTGTACAGACAGATTTCTCTGTTGTAACCACTTTATTAATGGACCATTTTGCTCTTGAAATTAGTTATTTAGAAAAGACTCCACATATTAACATTAGAAATCTATATGTATTTCATGATATGCAGAAATATGATTTCATAAAAAAGTGAGTGGCACAAGAGTATAAACTATTAGCTATTGAAGATGAATTTTTTTCCCCATAAAGACTTGCTCTAGTAGTAATCGAATCTATACTTCACAAATTACAGAAAAAAAAAAAACTAATTCTACTAATAATCATAAATCTAGGTATCATAACGATAAAACAGTGAAAGGCTGGAACAAGGTGCTACGAAAATGCCATAGGGAATGGTATCAGAGCCATAATTACATGCAATACAGAGAAACGATTGTTCAAAAACGTTGTTTTGCCATATCGTGCCGAATTATTATCTGATTTGAATAAAACTAGTGCCAAAATGTGCATAGTTCAGTTGCCTATCTTGTGATATCCAAGATGATATAGTGATGTCATTACCCTTGTTTATTCATGTTTGTATGTTTGTTAGATTGTGATTCGCATAACACAAAAACTATTTGACCGAATCTCACGAAATTTAGTGGGATGATTGGCCATGACCCAAGGACAATTTGATTAGATTTTGGGAGTAATTGGGTCAAAGCCAAGGTAACAAAAAAGGTCAAAAACGTATTTTTACTATATCATGGTCAATTTTTACCCGATTTGCATGAAACTAGTGCCAAAATGTGTCTAATTTAGTTGCCTATCTTGTGATATATAACATAGTATAGTGACGTCATTACCTCTATTAGCGTTTTGGGTTCAAAGGTCAGCTGGGCCAATGGACTTGCAAAAAGTGGAGTTTTCGTCATTTTGTGGCCGTTATATCCGATTTGTTTGCATAAACATGGTAACATGTGTGGCTTTGGCGAAAGTATGTGCTCTACTGAGTGCCCTTTCTAGTTGAATTTTATCTGCATTAATGGATTTGTCAGTAGGAAAGGATAGAAGTGAAAAAAAAGGCTCCTGAAAAAATATTCCTTTGATATTTATTTTAACTTCAATTAAGTAACTTCCTCTTGATAATAACAACCTGTCTTTTCTGTTTCCTTTTTACAATAAATATGGTTGTTCTGTTAATAGCATTACACAACTTACACGAGACTTTAAGGTTTGTGGTAGAGAGAGAGAGAGAGAGAGAGAGAGAGAGAGAGAGAGAGAGAGAGAGAGAGAGAGATTCACATGATTGTGCACATGAATATTTTCTTCTTCATATCTTATTATTATTATTATTATTATTATTATTATTATTATTATTATTATTATTATTATTATTATTATTATTATTATTATTATTATTTCAAGGCAGACTTCAAAGTTCAAACATAGTTTGAGAACCAAAAAACTTCCACTCTAATTAGGGACTTTATATAGGAAAAGTAGCCTGATATGGAAGAAGAAACAGAAATAAATTAGAAATAATATAATGATATGAACGTGATTATAGGCAAGAAAGAATCTGAAATCATTGTTATTTCCTGATCGAAAATTGTAACATCTTTTGGAGCATCAGAGAACTATTAGTAGAATAACTGGTTCATCTTAGAATCAAAATGAAAAATTTTACTAGGATATTGTACATGGTACCCAATGCATTATTTAGATCAACAAACACTACCTATTTCCTGGTGAAATTTGAAGTGAATAGGGATACAATAAGACTTTTTTTTTTACGTATCAACATTTCCCTTAGGGTAATGAATTGTTTCCATATTAAATATTGAATATATGATTTTTTTTCACTGATTTTTTCATGTTATTTATGTAGCCAACAGATGTCACTGGTTTTCTAAGTGGTGACGTAACGTCTTTTAAAAGTAACTGTTTTCTTTTAGATTCCTTGTTAGTCTCTGGACCAATCAGGAGTCGTTTTCGCATTCTTTGTCTCGAAATAATGAAATGGACCCTTCTGATTGGCTGAAACTTGGAAGAAAGCCGGCAAGATGGAACTGTAAACGGTGAGAAATCTGGAAGCAATGTCAGTGCGTGCTTGGGCTGAGACATATTCACACCTTGGTTGCATATTGTGTTTGAATCTCCTCATTTGTATCGTCTGTTCCAATAATCGTCGCCATTTTATGGGCTGTGGTATGAAGGTAAGCGTTCTTTGTTTTCCTACAAATCTGGGTGTTCGGAGTTTGCGAGTTAGTAACTCTTGTTTTGAATCTTGCTTAATTATGTATAGGGATCCTTTGATATCGCTGGAAGACACAGCCAGGATTCTTCATTGCTGGAAGATGGAGGGTAATCTCATGAGCAATGTTTAGTAACGACCGTTTTGGTTTCAATATCTAGATATCAAAAGTTATCGAATTTATTTACCGTAATGTTAATTGGTTTTCAAATTTAAAGACATTCCTTCTATCAGACTTTAACCGGCTTGGTGTCTTGGATCTGCCAAATTCTTGATGGCTAAACCTTTAGTTATAAGTAAAATTGCGAACGTAAATCTTATCTAGTATAGTAAGCATATTGCTTGGGGTAATCATTAGAAACTGCTAATCTTGAGAATTTTGCCAAACCATTGAAAATTTTGGGGTTGTATTTACACGTGCAAAGCAATGCAATTTCAATGTAATTCACGCATCATAATTTTTGGGATTCTATTTTGAAGCATTTAGCATTTCTGTGAACTTAAATTCGGTGCACTGCAAAACTTCAAAAGTAATTGCTCGTTTCCATTGATTGAGGTTTACCAAAGCTGAATGTATTGGATAGATTTTAAAACTTTAAAATCTAATCCGTACGTATTTGTTTTTTAGTAAATGTTAATAATTTCCAGTGGTTTTTGGGCTGTTGCTTTTATTTTTTAGTTCTTTAAAATTTAAATCTTGAGCAAGTGTAATTTCAAGAAGTTCTGATTTAATTTTTGGTAGGTTTTATTTCGTGCTTTGTATAGTTATCAGTCGTAAGTCTTGTTTTGGGTATTTTTTTAGATAACCGGTAAATGTATTGCAGAGAGATCTGTATAGCTTAAGTGTCAAATTTACATAATGTAGGTAGGATAAGTCTTTACGTTGGTTTTTGAAATTTAAGATCCCTGATTTTTAATATAACAGCTATAGGTTTTCTATCGCATTTTGTGTAATTAGATAAGTCTTATTTTGGTTAAAAATTGCTTTTGGATAACTAGTAAATCTAGAGAATGTAGAGGCTCTATAGCTTCCTTAAGAGTTGGTTACATAATGTAGATAGGTAAAGTTTTGTCTTTGATTTTTAAATTAACAGCTATGGTTTTTTCCTTGATTGCAAGCGTATTAGGGTGTTTAGTTTATCTGATCTTATGAAAGAAGTTTTGGTAGTTAAAGAAGATTTAGGTAGTCTTTGTATTTTTAAAGTGGTGAGGTGTCAACTAACGACTTACACAATAGTGATGCCATAGAGTAGAGGAGAGTTTGTTAATCTGTTATTTTTGTATCTCAGATATAAGCGGGTCCCATTTGTCAGTTATAGCTCTTAGCTTTTTTTCTTCAATGTTTGATTTTAGCTTTGTTTAATTAAGTCTAGGGAAATTTATGAATCTGGTAATCATTATCAAGTTTCTCTAATTATATATATATATAGCCTTAACCGTTTTAAAAGGTTTACTAGAAAAAAAAATAAGATTTTAGTTGTGTAATATTTTTTCAATCAATGTATGTTGGGCTTTCCGTTCATTTTAGAGAATTTAACAAACTTCCTTAATTTGGTCAAGTTTAGGTAGGGTTTTATAGAATTTTTTGAGCTTTAAAAACAAATCTTCTTAAGTTTTGATTTTGTCGTCGGTGTTGTACCAGGACTTATTTATTGCAATTTGAATGAAATCGGTTCTGCAAAATGGATAGAAAATTAACCTCCAATTTTTTTTTTATTTTCAGGTCGAGCTTCTTTATGAGCATGGACAAATCGTAACTCATCTTGACAAATACATCTCAAATAAAGTACCCATAGCATTTTCAAATTACGAAGCACTTGGGGGGACAAAAAAATCTAAGTTCTTTGTCCCTCGTAATAGAAAATACTTACGGGAACGTCGGTGGAGATAATTTGTCAAGATGAGTTACGATTTGTCCAAGCTTTTAATGACTATGGTAAAAAAAAACACCTCTTTTCAAGAAGGAAGATACTTACAACAAAATACGCGGGAAGAGAAAGAAAAAAAACAAATATGGTCGTGGTTATCAATAAAGATGGCCGTCGTAAGAAGAAGCCCCACATGGAAGTTGTTTCTTGAACTAGTAAATGTAAACATTATATATTACATACAATAAGAGCCAATAAAAGCTTTTTTCTGCTAATATTGATTTTTATTTACCGTTTATACCTGTTTTATTTGGGGGTAATAAATATATTTTTATAACGCTACTTTTTTATTCTTCATTTACCATAGCAGTTCAGTTTCTCCAATAATATTTCATCTTATCTTTTTCTCTTTGGTATAAAATCTTCTCCGTCAGTTGAACCTCTTTGATGGATTCAATCGTATGTCCACTCTTTGAAATCCATCAATCTTGTATCCGTCTCTTTGAAATTCATCAATCTTGTCCATCTATCTGAAAAAAGTTTCCATTAATTAAATTCTTTCATATCGTGGAAGAGAGTTCCGAATTATTTTAACTAGTTATTTGCCCAACTTTAATTTACAACTTAATTAAAATTAATTGACTTCCAATTAAAATACTTCGACATGTCTATTTAACAATAGTAAAAGATTCACTTCGCCTATTAGCGAATGTAAGAAAAAAAAAAATGCTTTAAAACTTTTTAGCTATATTTACCTTAGTATCTTTCCTGAATATAATCCATTCTAATAGCCCTTCAAAGCCAAATGTTAAGTATCACGAAACTGAATCTGAAATAATGCAGTCCAATGTTAGTTTAAGTGTTTTTAAAGAAACACTTATTGATTGGCTTCATTAACATATGAAAATAATTCACCAACTACTTTTTCCCCTTAATCTGTATCTATTTTAGCCTCCACCTGTATCTACAGAATTTATTAAATATTAGCCTCCAAGTATATTCACAGAATTAACCGGTAGAGTAGTGTTATGCTTTATATATCGGTAACTAGCTTTAACAAAAGCGTAACCGTTTCTATATATCATTTTCCTACTGCAAACTTCGTATTTTTATAATTTCAATAATCAAACATTCAATTAAAAAATAATTATGGCAAGACCTATCAAAAATAATTTAAACATGGTTCCCTACACAAATATACAATTGGTTTCCCATTTTATATTTAAGTTGCATTAAGTATAAATTACTATTAGCAAATTGTTTTCACAGCACACTAAGAAAATTTAAAGGATTATTCACTTACTACACCGACGTTTCTCAAATTAAGTTTCCAAAGTCACTCCACAATACCCGAATTAATAGTCTTATTTTATTCGTGAAAATCTTCAAAGATTTATCTGGTACAAAATACCGAGCTATTCGTTTCCGTATAATCTCCCGTGTCAAAGTTCGCCTTCAAACCTGCCAAAGAAATTGAGCATTGATATGAGCAAATACAAAGCGAGATCTCTTGTAACCCTTAAAGATTTGCAATGAGGACTAATTTACGAGAATTTTCATACATGCAAAGATATTTTGTATGGGTATGTAAGGATATCTTAATAATCATTCTAAATGTCCTTATATAACCTATTTCATGCCATCTTTCTATTAAATTTCCTTTCACACCTGAATTCCAAAACCTAAAGTACCTTAAACATTTGAGTATTTAGCTGAAATTTTCACCTCCATAGACAACAATGAAGCAGACTTTCAAGTAATAAGTCTTATTGATATTAACCTCCGTAATGGAGTTTCCAAAGACTTAAACCCTCGAAAATTGAAATACAACAAATTTCAATTATCCTCAACAAAGACACACTTTATACAACCCATTAACATTTAAGAGTTTAGTTAACTGATTTTACTAGTATTGGCCTCCTAAATTTCTGCTAAATTAAAGTCAACCAAAATTCACTGGGAATCAAAATATGTCCGTAAAAAGTCTTGAGTAACCAAAATCAGCCATGAAGGCACGAGATAAATTTTGTCAAGAACATACTTTTAGAAATAAACATACCTTCAAACACGTCTTTCAAAAAAACTTTAAATTCAAACTGATTTATGTAGAGATCAACAAATTCAGAAAGAATTTCAATACATACAAAACCAACTATCATTTGTAGAAAGAAAAATATAATGTTTTTCACCTATTGATTTATCATATTGCAGTTAACTATTCTAGTCAAAATTCATTCCATTTTAACCTATATTGCCATATATTTCATAATATCCAAATGTCAAAATTTTGCACGAGAAAATTTGATTACCATGACTACCGATAAATTCTAAAATATTCTAATGAGAAATACTGCGAATACAAACTTTAGACTTGTGAAAAACCATCTAAATCTGTAGTACGCAAGTTAAAAACTTCCAAAACAAATGTAAGGAAAAAATCCATACGAATCTCGTGAGACTAAGTGTAGAAAGGAAAACTAATTCTAAAGCGTCTAGAAATTAGTAGCGAAAGGTCACCAAAAAACTACTGTTACATGACACTTAAGAATTACAAATCGGTAGTTGTGTAGGAACAACCAAATCTCTCAACATACCCTGCAACTGAAAGCCATCTAAAATCAGTATTCACAACGTAACCACAGCCTCAAGAAACCAAGAGTATACGAAGAAAACGACACCAAAACAAAACTACGCAAAAAACTATGAAAATGCAGTTTGGAAAAGTCAAGGACAAATCAGACCAGAGGACAACTCAATAGGCAGAAGAAATTATAATTGCAGCAGATTAGAAACTAGATTCTAACTCATTTCTTGAAGAAAACTGTACAAAATAAGAAAACAAGAGTGCTAAAAGATGACAGACAGGAACACTGTATAAAAAATACGATATTAAAAAATTACATGCAAAAATTCAAAAGCAGTAATAATAGGGGTAAGGGGTACTGTATTTAATATATTCTAATATTACACACCTACAGTAACATGTAATGTAAACTAAGTATTTTACTACAACAATCGTTTATTAATGAAATTTACAGTTTTTTTGTAGTTTTCCATCCTTTTTCCTAGTCACTTCGTCCCCGACTTCTCTCATAACTTGTTGCTTTAATGTTGGAGTTTCGACGTTCAGCCTATTAGTAATTCCTTTCTTTTTCTAGTTTCAAACTGACGAGTTTCAAATACACCTGGAAGAAATTAAAGCATATAGTGTACATATTAAATGTTTTACTAGTCTTTTTTTTTTTTTTTTTTTTTTTTTTGCCATAACTAGGCCTACTCTGTACCTTTGAAGTATCAAGCAATATTTGTTAAACTGTATTAGATCAACATTTTATTTCACTTAGGATCAGATTAAACTTTATTAAAAGAAAAAAAATTGGAATTTTTACTAAAGTATATTACGAATTCTCTCACCTTTCAAAATAGATATTTTTACCTTTCAAAATAGATATTTTTAATGTCCTACCCATTGTTAAAAAACCGTAGTTTCAAGTTTCTTTTGCATGAAGCTGAACACCTGAACAATCTGAAAAAGAAGTTTTATATGTTCAAAATCTCATGTTATACATTCACAATCTTTCAAGCTATACAAATTCACAATCTTACAAGCTATACAAATTCATAATCTTAAAGCTACACATCATTCACAACCTTGCAAGTTTCATAGATTCACAATCTTACTAGTTATACGCATTCACAATCTTAAGCACATCACGCAAGCACTTGCACAAATTTTATCTTTTGCGGGAAGAGCATTCGTTATAAATCTTTCCTTGAGTGACAGGCATATCTCAAAGCGATCAAAATTAAGAATTTAAAAAGCTAAACTAACTAATATCTATAATATACAGCAAATACAGCCGTTTCTAGTCCACTGCAATACAAAGGCCTCAAGACGTGTCCTTATTCAAGTCTGGGGTTTGGCCAGTTTTCATCACCATGCTGGCCAGTGTGGATGGTGGGGACTTTAATCTGATCGTTCACAGCAAACCAACCTTATATGGGTGTGTACCTGACTAATACAGCTTTGCTGATCATGACGATACACAAACCCTTTCACCATTTAAGATATCGCCACTCAAAGCCAATAGATTGATACATTACCAGAAAATAAATAGTGTTGAAATCTATCAACACAAAACCTCCGATAGTAAAGGTTTCCCCCAAGTGACTTGTTTTCGTTCTACCTTCAATATGAATATTTTGTTCTTTGCTATAGTAGAAGTTTTATTTATAAATTTTAGGTACATTTACATTTGATATCTGCCATTCAAATCTATTAACCCCTAGAATTACAACAAACTGTGTATAAATATAAAAGCATTTCCAAATCTACAATTTTTTTTTCTTAGGTCAGGTACCTATTGTATAATTCATAGATTATGCTTCTCTCATGTATTAGATTTCCTTGTTACTGTACCACCTCTGATATTAAATTTGCTGTCAAGTAGTTTAAAGATCATATAACTTAAGAAAATAATTCTTCCCCATGAACGACTTCCACTTTTAAAAATCAGGCCAAATTCTAATTAAAGATTTAAACGATAACTAATTTTCATGTTTTAAAGTTTAATTTGAACTGCCATTTTTCAAAGTTTTTATTTGCATAATAGCCATGAAGCTAAGGTCAAGAGAAGTTTTATCCACTTACCAGTATTGAATGTTGTGAATTTGCGGTCGATCGATTTCCAAGTAAATGTTCTTTTAATCAATTTTGCTCTCCTTCAGTTGAATGAAATCTCCCTTTTAAAATTTTCTCTGGTAAGCATTTTGTTCAAGCTTCAGCACCTCAGTCAGTATGGTCATTAAAGATCTGCAGAAAAAAATAAGTTGGTGTGAAAATATTTTGGCCACTAAAATACTTAACTTTAAGACACTACCAGCGAGAAAATGCTAATCATGTTCATGTTAATCAAGAATTTTCCTTTTTTTTTTTTTTAATAACAGCATCAAAATACCAAATTTATATTACAAATTGTGCCGAATATATCCCAATAAATGTTTTAGAAGAATCTCTCAATTTGCTTACTCAAATTGCATGACAAACAGCTGGTAAAAACACCGAACTAGTGTATGAAGCTGCCAAAATTAATCTCTTAATTTGCTTACCCATTTAAACTATGACAAAAACCTGGTAAAAACACCATATTACTTTTGTAAGAAACACCGAAATAATTCTCAGACAAAATTGAAGCATTTAAAAGCCCTAAGGTCATACTTATAAACATAACACTAAATACACTGCATTAATTCCAATTCCTTATCAATCACCTATTGCATCAAATTCATTTATAACGTCCTCACTAATCTATGGATCCTGATTAAGAGCAAAAGCAAAATATATATTTTGAAAAAGAAAATATATTTGAAAAATAAATTTCATACGCCCTTAAAACACCGGTGTTGGTAAAGCTGAGAGTATCTTTAGTTGAATATTACACAAAATATTAGAAACCTTGGTTATCAAAACTAACCTTTTATGGAAGTGCTAAATAAATTTAAAATAGAAACTTAAAGTTCCTTTTACAGAAAATTATTTGTTTTTACTCAAAAGGGTAATTATATTTAACTAACAGCCAAATACATGAACCATATATTTTTCCAACCTTTATCTTGTCTTTCATGCATTTCTGACCATGATTATTGGGGAAAACCACTTGTTAGTGAGATTTTGGACAGCCTTACCCAAGACACTTATGGGGGCCTTAAGTTGGAAACTTTGGATGTGGGGAAATACCCATAAAAGAGTGATTTGCAGCAATAATAATGATCATTAATGGAAAATAGACAAGATAACCAGTTGGATAAATATATTCATATAAGTGGCTAGAAATTAAATATACTTGTCTATGATTCACTTCACGCACTTAATATGATTTTTGCTCGCAAAATTAACATTACATCACTACTGCTCTGTTCTGGCAAGCGCATTAAAGACCCGAGGGTAATTATTCCAGGGATATTTTTACCTTTCAATGAGCAACGATTCCTATATATTAAAAGGAGAGCATTTGCTGCATAGCCATTACCGAAGGATGAAAATTTAATTTCGAAATAGATAACACTTCCCTCTGGAGACTTCAATGCGAGTGTAGTCATCTGGTACTGAAGGGGAGGGTGGAAAAATGGCTGCTAGTTGTATAACACCTGGAAACTTCTGCATGACGTAATGATTACTACATAAAAACAGCTGACAAAATCAAATGCAAAAATCGTGCGCATTACCTCCTAATCAGTCTCCTAATAGTAAACAGTGAAAAAAGTGAGAAATAGACTTCACATTTTAATCGACCCTTTTGCAAGTTATTATGCCCCAGGCCCCATTAAACATTGAAAAATGCCGAACTAAGCAGCACTCGTGCAATTCTTATAGCAAATTCCAGTTTTGCTGGTAATTAAAGTATCGTATAACAACCGCGAAAAGGTGCTATTTACATGTCCTCACAAAATTGCTGGAAAATTATTCTTATGAATTAAAATCCTTTCAAATAAAAGTAAGCAAAAGTACTAAGATAGCTTACAAAAACCTTCAAAAGTGTGTAACCAGAGTCTAAACCTTCACTAGTGTGTAACCAAAGTCAGTAAACCACAAGTGTGTAACCAAAGTCACTAAACCACAAGTGTGTAACCAAAGTCACTAAACCACAAGTGTGTATAAACTGAGTCACAAAACTTTCACAAGAGTAACCAGTCACAAAACTTTCACAAGAGTAACCAGAGTCACAAAACTTTCACAAGAGTAACCATTGTCACAAAACTTTCACAAGAGTAACCAGTCACACTAAACCTTCACAAGTATGTAACCAGAGTCTCTAAACCTTCACAAATGTGTAACCAAATTCACCAAACCTTCACAAATGTGTAACCAAATTCACCAAACCTTCACAAGTGAAAAATCACTCAAACTTCACTAGTGAAAAGAGTCACTCAAACTTTACAAGTGAAAACAGTCACTCAAACTTTACAAGTGTTACCAAATTCACTACACCTTCACAAGCGTTTAACCAGCCACCAAACCTTCACAAGTGTGTAACCAGAGTCACTAGACCTTCAAGTGTATAACTTGAGTAGCTAATCCTTCACAAGTGTGTAACTATAATCACCAAATCTTCACAAGTGTAACCATAATCAAATCTTCACAAGTGTAACCATAATCACCAAACCTTCACAAGTGTGTAACCATAATCACCAAACCTTAACAAGTGTGTAACCATAATCACCAAAACTCACGTAGGAAACTGAATTCACTAAATCCTCATAAGTGTAACCAGTATCACCAAACCTTCACAAATGTGTAGCCAAAATCGCCAAACCTTCACAAGTGTGTAACCAATTCACTAAACCTTCGCAAGTGTGTAACCAAAATCACAAAACCTAAACATGTGTGTAACCAAAATCACAAAACCTTCACAAGTGTGTAACCAAAGCCACTAAACCTTCACAAGTGTGTAACCAAAGCCACTAAACCTTCACAAGTGTGTAACCATAAAAACCAAACCTTCACTTCACAAAAGTGTAACCAGAGTCATTAGACAAAGTGTATAACCAGAGTAGCTAATCCTTCACAAGTGTGTAACCATAATCACCAAACCTTCACAAGTGTGTAACCATAATCACCAAACCTTCAAAAATCACCAAACCTTCACAAGTGTGTAACCATAATCACCAAACCTTCAAAAATCACCAAACCTTCAAAAATCACCAAACCTTCACAAGTGTGTAACCATAATCACCAAACCTTCACAAGTGTGTAACCATAATCACCAAACCTTAACAAGTGTGTAACCATAATCACCAAACCTTAACAAGTGTGTAACCATAATCACCCAAACTCACGTAGGTAACCGAATTCACTAAATCCTCTTAAGTGTAACCAGTATCACCAAACCTTCACAAATGTGTAGCCAAAATCGCCAAACCTTCACAAGTGTGTAACCAATTCACTAAACCTTCACAAGAGAGTAACCAGTTCACTAAACTTTCACAATAGTGAAAAATTCCTAAACCTTCACAGTAACCAAGTAAACTAAACCTTCACAATTTTGAAACTAAAATCGCTAAACCTTCACAAGTGTGAAACATGTTATTTTTATTAGTAAAATAAATTTTTGAATATACTTACCCGATAATCATGTAGCTGTCAACTCCGTTGCCCGACAGAATTCTATGGAGGGATACGCCAGCTATCACAATACTAGAAGGGGGTGTACTTACCAGCGCCACCTGTGGCCAGGTACTATAGTACTTCTTGTTGACACCTCCTCAATTTTTCCTCGGTCCACTGGTTCTCTATGGGGAGGAAGGGAGGGTCAATTAAATCATGATTATCGGGTAAGTATATTCAAAAATTTATTTTACTAATAAAAATAACATTTTTCAATATTAAACTTACCCGATAATCATGTAGCTGATTCACACCCAGGGGGGTGGGTGAAAACCAGTGTACAAGATTAAAGGATAGCTAAGTATCCCATATTTCATATAACAGTTATCTCAAATAACAATGAAATAATAAGTACCTGGTAAGGAAGTCGAATTGAACCGTTACTCTGCCTCTTTTTTAAGTTCGTCTTCCTTACTGAGCGCAGCGTTCCTCTTGGAGGCTGAATCAACTCAAAGGTGCTAAAGTATATAGGGCTGCAACCCCTACTAAAGGACCTCTACACAACCTCTAACCCAGGCGCTTCTCAAGAATGAATTGACCACCCGCCAAATCAAAAGGATGCGGAAGGCTTCTTAGCCTACCGTAACAACCATAAAAAACAACAATAAAAGCATTCAAGAGAAAGGTTAAAAAAGGTTATGGGATTAAGGGAATGTAGTGGCTGAGCCCTCACCTACTACTGCACTCGCTGCTACGAATGGTCCCAGGGTGTAGCAGTTCTCGTAAAGAGACTGGACATCTTTAAGATAAAATGATGCAAACACTGACTTGCTCCTCCAATAGGTTGCATCCATTATGCTCTGCAGAGAACGGTTTTTATTAAAGGCCATCGAAGTAGCTACGGCTCTTACTTTGTGGGTCCTTACCTTCAGCAATGCAAGGTCTTCCTCCTTTAAGTGAGAATGGGCTTCTCTAATCAGAAGCCTTATATAATACGAAACCCCGTTCTTGGACATGGGCCTCGAAGGTTTCTTGATGGCACACCATAAGGCTTCTGACTGTCCTCGAATAGGTTTAGACCTATTAAGATAATACTTGAGAGCTCTGACAGGGCAAAGAACTCTCTCTAGTTCGTTACCTACCATGTTGGAGAGGCTAGGTATTTCAAACGACCTAGGCCAAGGACGTGAAGGAAGTTCGTTCTTTGCTAAGAATCCGAGCTGAAAAGAACATGTTGCAGATTCGGTCGTGAAACCAATGTTCTTGCTGAAGGCATGAACCTCACTGACTCTCTTAGCTGTTGCAAGGCAGACGAGAAAAAGAGTCTTGAGGGTAAGGTCCTTGAAGGAAGCTGACTGGAGAGGTTCGAACCTAGGTGACATAAGGAACCTTAAGACTACGTCTAGGTTCCAGCCTGGAGTGGATAGACGACGCTCTTTAGAAGTCTCAAAAGACTTAAGGATGTCTTGAAGGTCCTTGTTGGAAGAAAGGTCCAAACCTCTGTGGCTTTGACCTCTGTGGCGGAGAACTGAAGCCAACATACTCCTGTACCCTTTAATCGTAGGGGCTGAAAGGGATCTCTCATTCCTAAGATGTAATAGGAAGTCAGCTATTTGGGTCACAGAGGTATTGGTAGAGGATACTGCATTGGCTCTACACCAGCTCCGGAAGACTTCCCACTTAGATTGGTAGACTCTACGAGTGGAAACCCTTCTTGCTCTGGCAATCGCACTGGCTGCCTCCTTCGAAAAGCCTCTAGCTCTAGCGAATCTTTCGACAGTCTGAAGGCAGTCAGCCGAAGAGCGTGGAGGTTTGGGTGCAACCTGTCTACGTGAGGTTGACGTAGAAGGTCCACTCTTAGAGGTAGAGTCCTGGGGATGTCGACTAGCCATTGAAGTACCTCTGTGAACCATTCTCTTGCAGGCCAAAGGGGAGCAACCAGCGTCAGCCGTGTCCCTTCGTGCGAGATGAACTTCTGCAGGACTTTGTTTATTATCTTGAACGGTGGAAATGCGTAAAGGTCGAGATGGGACCAGTTCAGCAGAAAAGCATCCACATGAACTGCTGCAGGGTCTGGAACTGGGGAACAGTACAGCGGAAGTCTCTTGGTCATGGAGGTGGCAAACAGATCTATGGTAGGTTGACCCCACAAGGTCCAAAGTCTGTTGCACACACTCTTGTGGAGGGTCCATTCCGTGGGAATGACCTGATTCCTTCTGCTTAGGCGATCTGCTGAGACGTTCATGTTGCCCTGAATGAACCTCGTGACTAAAGTGAGGTTTTGACTTCTTGACCAAATGAGGAGGTCCCTTGCGATCTCGTATAGGCTCCTCGAATGGGTCCCTCCTTGCTTGGAGATGTAAGCCAAGGCTGTGGTGTTGTCTGAGTTCACCTCCACCACCTTGCCTAGCAGGAGGGACTTGAAGTTCAGCAGGGCTAAATGAACTGCTAGTAGCTCCTTGCAGTTGATGTGGAGCGTTCCCTGTTCCTCGTTCCACGTTCCCGAGCATTCCCGTCCGTTCAAGGTCGCACCCCAGCCCGAGTCCGATGCATCTGAGAAGAGATGAAGATTGGGGGGTCTGAATAGCCAACGATAGGCCCTCCCTGAGAAGGAGATTGGTCTTCCACCACAAGAGAGTGGTCTTCATCTCTTTGGTGACTGGGATAGAGACTGCTTCGAGAGTCAAACCCTTGTCCCAATGAGCTGCAAGATGGAATTGAAGAGGGCGGAGGTGGAGTCTCCCTAGCTCGACGAACAGGGCCAGTGATGAAAGGGTCCCTGTGAGACTCATCCACTGTCTCACCGAGCAACTGCTCCTCTTCAGCATGCTCATGATGCAATCTAGGGCTTGGCTTATCCTTGGGGCCGATGGAAAAGCCCGAAAATCCTGACTCCGAATCTCCATTCCCAGGTACACAATGGATTGGGAGGGAATGAGCTGAGACTTTTCTATGTTGACTAACAGACCCAGTTCTCTGATTAAGTCCAAAGTCCAGTTGAGACTCTCCAGACAGCGACGACTCGTGGAGGCTCTCAACAGCCAGTCGTCTAAGTAAAGGGAGGCTCTGATGTCCGATAAGTGGAGGAATTTTGCTATATTCCTCATCAGATGCGTAAACACCATAGGAGCTGTGCTTAGGCCAAAACACAGGGCTTGGAATTGGTAGACAACCTTTCCAAAAACGAATCTCAGGAAAGGTTGGGAGTCTGGATGAATAGGAACGTGAAAGTAGGCATCTTTCAGGTCCAACGAGACCATCCAGTCCTCCTGCCTGACCGCTGCTAGGACCGACTTCGTCGTCTCCATCGTGAACGTCTGCTTGGTGACATACGCATTGAGCGCGCTGACGTCCAGCACCGGTCTCCAACCTCCTGTCTTCTTGGCCACCAGAAAGAGACGGTTGTAGAAGCCCGGGGATTGATGGTCCCGGACTATAACCACTGCCTTCTTCTGCACAAGTAGCGACACCTCCTGGTGCAACGCTAGCCTCTTGTCCTCTTCTTTGTAGTTGGGAGAGAGGTTGATGGGAGATGTGGTCAGAGGGGGTTTGCGGCAGAATGGAATCCTGTAACCCTCCCTCAGCCAACTGACAGACTGGGCGTCTGCACCTCTCTTTTCCCAGGCTTGCCAGAAGAACTTGAGTCTGGCTCCTACTGCTGTCTGGAGATGCGGAGAGTCAGTTTTTTCCTTTAGAAGCCTTGGAACCTTTCCTAGACTTGCTCCTGGAAGAGTCTGGACGAGAGCTTCCTCGGCTGGGGGCTCTACCACGAAAGGGCGGTATGAACCTCGAAGCAGGAGTATCAGCCACTGGGGTGCGATAAGTCCTGGGGACTGAGGTAGCAACCTTAGTCTTACGAGCCGATGAGGCTACAAGATCATGTGTGTCCTTTTGTATCAGGGCAGCAGACAAGTCCTTAACCAGCTCTTCGGGGAAGAGGAACTTCGAGAGCGGAGCGAAAAGGAGTTGAGACCTTTGACAAGGTGTAATGCTGGAGGAAAGGAAGGTACATAGCTGTTCCCTTTTCTTAAGAACCCCTGACACAAACATCGACGCAAGCTCGCCAGATCCATCTCTAATGGCCTTATCCATGCAGGACATTAATAGCATGGCAGAATCCTTGTCCGCAGGGGAGGTCTTCTTGCTGAGGGCCCCCAGGCACCAGTCTAGGAAGTTGAACATCTCAAATGCTCTAAAAACACCCTTCAGGAAGTGATCAAGGTCTGAGAAGGTCCAGCAAACCTTAGAGCGCCTCATTGCTGTTCTACGAGGCGAGTCTACCAGACTTGAGAAGTCAGCCTGGGCAGAGGCAGGTACTCCCAAGCCTGGTTCCTCTCCTGTGGCATACCAAACGCCCGCTTTAGAAGTGAGCTTAGTCGGAGGAAACATGAACGAAGTCTTTCCAAGGTGTTGCTTAGTCTGCAACCACTCCCCTAAGATCCTTAACGCTCTCTTAGAGGACCTTGCTAGGACTAGCTTAGTATAAGAAGACTTAGCTGGCTGCATGCCCAGCGAAAACTCAGATGGCGGAGAGCGGGGAATAGCAGAGACAAAGTGGTCTGGGTATACCTCCCTAAGCAGAGCCAAGACCTTACGAAAGTCAATAGAAGGTGGAGAAGACTTGGATTCATCCACGTCTGATGAGGGATCCAGGTGTGCCGCCTCATCATCAGACGCCTCATCACCAGAGTGTAGCGAAGAGATCGGTAAGGTATGCTGAACAGCAGAGTCAGCACGAGCTGGAACAACAATATTAGTGGTTTCCTCTTCAAGACTCTGTTGAGGGAACACCTGAGGCTCAGACTGCAAAGGCTGATCAAAAGAAGTAGCAGAAGGTAGGCGCATGGGTGGAGGAGGCTGACTCCTAGCATGAGTGACTGAACTCAAGGGTTGCGCTTGCTGAGCGGATGGCGGATGCGCAGTAGCAAGTTCCTGAGGAACGAGTTGAGGTTCCTGAGGTGTGAGCTGTGAGCGATGAGATAGTGGCTGCGCAGAACACAGTAATTGTCTCGCGAGTTGAGGCTCCTGAGGCGCAAGGCTAAGGTGTTGTGGTTGCCTTGAGGAGGGTTGAGCTCGCTGCAGCGAGAGCTGAGGAGACTGACTCATGGATGGGAGAGGTTGTTGTACCTCAAGAGAGTGTTGCCTCACTGGTGGAACTGCAAGTGGAAGCGGAGGAAGTAAGGAATAATCTTCCTGTTCCCATTGCTGAGGTTGCCTTAAGGAAGGCGGAGGGAGCTGCACACCACTGGAAACAGTAAACTCAGAACGTGCTAAGGTATTCTGAGGAGCCTCAACATCGTACGCCTGGCAGGCAGTACTGCGGTCAGGCGGAGCGATCGCAGGAGGAGGTGTAACCTGCTCAGCCTGACACTCACGCATCAAGACCGCAAGTTGTGACTGCATGGACTGCAGTAGAGTCAACTTGGGGTCGGCAGACACTAAGGTCTGCTGAGGTAAAGCCTTAACAGCAGAGATCTGTTGTGGCAGAACCTTACTCCTCTTAGGCGGAGTGCATTCAACTGATGACTGCGGCGAGTCAGAACTGATCCAATGACTGCAGCCCGGTTGAGTTCTTGAGGTCTGGACTCTGCGTTTGAGTGGTCTCGAGACCTGAGTCCAGCGTTTCTTCCCTGACAATTGCTCAGCAGACGAGTAAAAGACGGGCTCAATCGTCTACAGGTGGGAGTGACGGTCTCTGGAAGACACGCCCGCAACCACCGAGGATACTTCTGTGCGCCGATCAAGGCCTGCCGAACCCTTTTGCCCTTCGACATTGCTTCTCCCCTGGGCTTGGGAGCTTGCAAGAGGTCCCGGACTGGGAGGACGACTGGCACGCACAGAAGTATCCTCACGCACCACACTGACACTGACACTAGCACTTGGCACTGCACTGACACTAGCACTCGTCACAGCACTGGCACTAATTCCACCCACTGCACTCTTGACCTTAAGTTCCTTGACTTCGGCCATAAGAGACTTATGATCACTTACCACTGACTACTTTATCGCCTAAGGCCTGAATGGCACGCAAAACAACAGACATATCAGGCTGAGGGCAAATAGTAGGTTCGGGGGTAGCCACTACAGGGGTAGGAAAAGGTAGGGGATCATGAGGTGAGGAAAAAAGTGAAGAGTGAGAAGAACTCCTCCTAACTCTCTCTCTCTCTAACTTGGTTGAGTACTTAAGACGGACAAAATCAAGTTCCGAAAGTCCGGCGCATTCCTCACATCGATCTTCTAACTGACAGGGCCTTTCCCTACAGTCCGAACAAGCGGTGTGAGGATCTACCAAGGCCTTCGGAATACGCCTATTACAAGACCTACATCGTCTATGGGTGGGGGCTTGTGAAATGTCAGACATCTTGAATCAAAAGAGTTAGCCAAGTGGGGTTTCAAAATCAAGCAAAAGATCGTTGACCGTTAACTCAGGACTAAATAATAGCTATCTAAGCTAATATAGAAGTTTTCCAGTAAAGCGACAGCCGAAATCTGAGAGAATACTTCACCAAAAGCCGTGAAAATACTCGAAGATCATAAGCGTATCCCAGAACGTCTTGCCGGAAGCACGACAGAGGAAAAATTGAGGAGGTGTCAACAAGAAGTACTATAGTACCTGGCCACAGGTGGCGCTGGTAAGTACACCCCCTTCTAGTATTGTGATAGCTGGCGTATCCCTCCATAGAATTCTGTCGGGCAACGGAGTTGACAGCTACATGATTATCGGGTAAGTTTAATATTGAAAATAAAATCGCTAAACCTTCAAAAGGCTGAAACTAAATTTGCTAAATCTTCACAAGTGTTTAACTCAATTTGCTAAACCTTCACAAGTGTGAAACTCAAATTTGCTAAACCTTCACAAGTGTGTAACCAAAGCCACCAAATCTAAACTAATGTAACCAAAATCACCAAACCTTCACAAATGTAAGCAAACTCACTAAACCTTCAAAAGTGTGTAACCAAAATCACCACACCTTAAGTGTGTAACCAGTCACAATAAGCTTTCACAAGTGTAACCAAGTAAACTAAACTTTCACAAGTGTGTAACCAAATTTACTAAACCTTTATAAGTGTGTAACCAAATTTACTCAACCTTTATAAGTGTAACCAAATTTACTAAACCTTTATAAGTGTGTAACCAAATTTACTAAACCTTTATAAGTGTGTAACCAAATTTACTAAACCTTTATAAGTGTGTAACCAAATTTACTAAACCTTTATAAGTGTGACAAAATTCACTAAACCTTCACAAGTGGCAAAATTCACTAAACATTCACATGTGTGACAAAATTCACTAAACCTTCACAAGTGTGACAAAATTCACTAAACCTTCACAAGTGTGACAAAATTCACTAAACCTTCACAAGTGTGACAAAATTCACTAAACCTTCACAAGTGACAAAATTCACTAAACCTTCACAGTGTGAAGCTAAAATCAAACCTTCACAAGTGTGTAACCAAATGTACTGAACTTAAGTGTAACCAAAGTCACTAAACCTTCACAAATATGTAACCAAAGTTACTAAACCTTCACAAATGTGTAACTAAAGACACAACCTTCACTAGTGTGTAACCTAAGTCACAAAACCCTCACTTGTGAGTAACCAAAGGCACAAAACCTTCACTAATGTGTAACCAAAGTCACAAAACCTTCACTAATGTGTAACCAAAGTCACAAAACCTTCACTAATGTGTAACCAAAGTCACAAAACCTTTACAAGTGTACAATCAAATTCATTAAACTTTCACAAATATGTAACCAAATTCACTAAAACATCACAAGTGTATAACCAAAGCAACTAAACATTTACATTTGTGTAACAGAAGTCACAGTTTACATTTGCGTAACCAAAGTCACTAATAGTTTACATTAGTGTAACGAAAAAAATTTACTTGTGTAACCAAAGACAACATTTACATTTGTGTAACCAAAGATAAAACATTTACACGTGTGTAACCAAAGATAAAACATTTACAAGTGTGTAACCAAAGATAAAACATTTACACGTGCGTAACCAAAGATAAAACATTTACACGTGTGTAACCAAAGACAAAACATTTACAAGTGTGTAACCAAAGACAAAACATTTACACGTGTGTAACCAAAGACAAAACATTTACATGTGTGTAACCAAAGACAAAACATTTACATGTGTGTAAACTGAACCTTAAAAAAATGGTTAACCAAATTTCCTAAACCTTTACAAATGTGTAACCAAATTCCCTAAACATTTACATTTGTGTAACCAAAGTCCCTAAACATTTACATTTGTGTCACCAAAGTCCCTAAACATTTACATTTGTGTAACTAAAGTCACTAAACATTTACATTTGTGTAACTAAAGTCACTAAATATTTACAAATATGTAACCAAAGACATTAAACATTTACATTTGGGTTACCCAAGACCTTAAACTTTTACAATTGTAACAAAATTCACTAATCCTTCACAAGTAACCAAACCCACTAAACCTTGACAAGTGTAACCAAAGTCACTAAATCTTCACTTTTGTTTAACCAAGTCACTAAATCTTCACTTTTGTTTAACCAAGTCACCAAACCTTCACTTTTGTTTAACCAAGTCACCAAACCTTCACTTTTGTTTAACCAAGTCACCAAACCTTCACCTATGTTTAACCAAAGTCACTAAACCTTCACTTTTGTATAACCAGAGTCACTAAACCTTCACCTATGTTTAACCAAAGTCACTAAACCTTCACCTATGATTAACCAAAGTCACTAAACCTTCACTTTTGTTTAACCAAGTCACCAAACCTTCACTTTTGTTTAACCAAGTCACCAAACCTTCACCTATGTTTAACCAAAGTCACTAAACCTTCACTTTTGTATAACCAGAGTCACTAAACCTTCACCTATGATTAACCAAAGTCACTAAACCTTCACTTTTGTATAACCAAAGTCACTAAACCTTCACTTTTGTTTAACCAAAGTCACTAAACCTTCACTTTTGTTTAACCAAAGTCACTAAACCTTCACTTTTGTTTAACCAAAGTCACTAAACCTTCACTTTTGTTTAACCAAAGTCACTAAACCTTCACTTTTGTTTAACCAAAGTCACTAAACCTTCACTTTTGTTTAACCAAAGTCACTAAACCTTCACTTTTGTTTAACCAAAGTCACTAAACCTTCACTTTTGTTTAACCAAAGTCACTAAACCTTCACTTTTGTTTAACCAAAGTCACTAAACCTTCACTTTTGTTTAACCAAAGTCACTAAACCTTCACTTTTGTTTAACCAAAGTCACTAAACCTTCACTTTTGTTTAACCAAAGTCACTAAACCTTCACTTTTGTTTAACCAGAGTCACTAAACCTTCACTTTTGTATAACCAGAGTCACTAAACCTTCACTTTTGTATAACCAGAGTCACTAAACCTTCACTTTTGTATAACCAAAGTCACTAAACCTTCACTTTTGTATAACCAAAGTCACTAAACCTTCACTTTTGTATAACCAAAGTCACTAAACCTTCACTTTTGTTTAACCAAAGTCACTAAACCTTCACTTTTGTTTAACCAAAGTCACTAAACCTTCACTTTTGTTTAACCAAAGTCACTAAACCTTCACTTTTGTTTAACCAAAGTCACTAAATATTTACAATTATGTAACCAGACAACCTTCATAAGTGTGCATACTAAGTCGCAAACTTCACAAGTGCGCGCGTTTAGCTCATTATCCAATTGCCTTGTTAATATATTGTATTATGATATATTTGTATAGTTATTTTCCTCTTAGAACTTGAAGATTTCAACTTGACTAAAGTAGCCATGCTAGAAAAAGAGAGAGAGAGAGAGAGAGAGAGAGAGAGAGAGAGAGAGAGAGAGAGAGAGAGAGAGAGAGAGAGAGAGAGAGAGAGTGTGTGTGTAAAGTAATTTTCAAATTGAGGAATGTTTAATGCAAGTTCGTCTAAACTGAAGATTATTAATGGACATCGTGGATTTGAACTTTATTTTTCGTAATCAACACTAAAAAGCGTAGCAGCTGTAGTTGTATGAACTTGGTATCGAAGTCTATGCTCTTCAAAGTGCATTAAGTAGTATATAACTGCTTAGGTTACACGGTTTTATAACGTATAAAGTCGGCAAAGGATGGATTCTAGTCCCTATGTAGACCCAAACCTCGGAACAAGTGTAACAACACATTCAATGTTAGATCAACATCCCTAGATTCATTTTAACCCAAATAAGACTACCTCAATCACAACATCAGCTATGATAGAAAACCTATCAAAATTAAAGATTAAAATAGCTTGAAAAAAAAAACGGTTCCACGAGAAAGACCTCAATCTATGTTTTTTAATCAAATAGACATATGCTATAAATTCACAATAGCCCAAAAAATCACCAAAATATCGAACAATTTAAGCAAAAATTCAAAAACTAAATTTGCCTATTGCAAAAGAAAACATTGGTTTTAAAATACGTCCAATATATTTCACTTAAAAAAAAACCTTACGATGGCAACTAATAATTAGTGTTATGAAGAAAAAATTTCCCCAGTTTGCACTAAAACGAATTTCACCGAATCCAGTTTCACGAGATGTACTAAAAAAATTATAAACTTGAATTTTGTTGTTTTGCACATGTAGGTACTCAATCCGAAATCTCAAGGCAAAGCCCTGTTAAAACAAAGAATACTTCAAAAATACATGAGAACATTTATTTGTATATTATTAAAGTACATGAAACACCTTTTCAAGTACGGAGGACTCCCAAACGAAAGTTTGAGGAACTGTGTAAAAAGTTTGACACTAATAGTTTAACACGACGATGTCAGCATACAGAACATATTCGCAACACCATTACTCCAATTTCATGGAGTTTACTACTTGGAATATGGGAACAAAATACCAAGAATGTTAAGCCATAACAATAAATCTTTAAAAAGAATACTTACATAAAAAGTCCACGAATGCTGCTCCCGCCCTCAACCACATGACATAAATGGCTCTGAACAGTCAGAAAGTTCAAAATGTAGAACTTTGAAAATCAAGGAAGCCGAAATCCTTGTTTCGTCGTCCTTGGTAGACAGGTGGCTCCATCTGTAGTTGGTCTTCATGACCACTATTGTATATGCAAATCCTATTTTTTCACAGAATTGTCCAATGAAGCCGTTTTACTGATACTGAGGAACAGTTTTATCAAAATTATAATAAAAGTTCACCTCCAATGAAATTATTAAAAAAACATTTTCTGCTCCTTACATAGGACAAAAGATTATCAAATTTTAAATATTTTGTGAATAGCAGGATAACACGAATTGCACAGGTGAAAATAAAGAGAATGGAAAATAAAATGTACAACTGAATCACTGGGCAACATATACTCTCCTATCTGATACATGTTGCCATTTTGCTTCAAAATGTATGGGATAAAAGTATCATTTCAATTATTTCAATACTTGTTTGGAACGTTCCAGAAGTGTGTTTTGCAATCACCTTGGTAGCATTGTTTCGAGCATTTTAGGAACCAAGGTGTGGTAGAACGTTTAGAATTAACTGCGGGTGGAAATGTGTTGTTATTCGTTAATTACCGTACATGGATACAACTGCGTTTACCTAAAACTCACCTTCAAAATAAGCATTTTTTTTTTTCAAATCGTTATTGTATAATGTTTATACTCTTACGTTGACATTCTGATAAGAATAGTTTTGTGAGAGACAACTAGCTATTTTAAAATGGAAACAATCATAGTCTAGATTTGGTGACTTTACGACTAACCATATTCGTGTTTCATACACAAATTCACACTTTTCACTCTTAACACTAAATTTCTACAACTCTTGAAAAAAAAAGAGTAGCCTACAACACAAAAAAACTAAGCAACATTTTTAACGTCCCAAAAATGGGTATAAATCTAATATCTTTA
Source organism: Palaemon carinicauda (assembly GCF_036898095.1). NCBI lineage: Eukaryota > Metazoa > Arthropoda > Malacostraca > Decapoda > Palaemonidae > Palaemon > Palaemon carinicauda. The sequence goes on from NC_090746.1 coordinate 79,455,969, forward strand.
TATGGAATATATATATATATATATATATATATATATATATATATATATATATATATATATATATATATATATATATATATATATATATATATATATATATATATATATTCTCTCTCTCTCTCTCTCTCTCTCTCTCTCTCTCTCTCTCTCTCTCTCTCTCTCTCTCTCTCTCTCTCTCAAAAAAAAAAAAAAAAGAAAAAAAAAAAAACACGCACACACATGGTGATGTGGGCAAGATGAGAGGGTTTCCTTTTCATCTCTGTAACCTAATGTATTTAACGTCTAAAAATTGAACAGCTTAAGAATGGCTCGTAAATGGTGTTATTTTGCAGTAGGCCTAATCTTCGCTTCAAAATCTGTTACGTGTTTTTGAATACTGAGGACTTTTTTTTATTGAGCATAAACTGTACAGTATATATGAGTGAGCGTCGATATTCTCAGTGTATATATGGCCATTCACCTGAACAATTCAACAACTGAACAATCATCAAAACTTCAGAATTTAGCTATACTATTTTTTATATATGTAGGATAAAGAAGCTTTTATAGGTTACAAGCTACACTTGGTAGGAACAAGAAGTGGTAAAACTATAGTTTTGGAAAGCTTTTCCCGTCCTTAAACAATAATACCCAAGAGGTAGGCCTATGTGGAGAATACGAGCTACATTAGCACAGAAAATTTTCACTTGTTACAATTTGAAATGTTCATTGTAAATAATTTAGCTGTGAATTTTTTTTATATATTTGCTTAATATGTATTAATACGATACTGCAGCTGGACCTATGATAGATCTATTTCAAAACTGAAGACGAGGGTTATCGGATTAGTGGACATAATAAATAAGTTACCCTTAGATGAAGTACTGAATAAAGAAAAAGGATGAGTATAAAGAAAATGTAACTGGCCTTGTAAAGCGCTGACTAAAGTAAAGTAATGCATTGTTATCAACATCAAATGAATCCTTGATTTCTTCGAGTCTGTCCTAAATTTCATGACACTATGAATATAAATTCTGTCATTTGTTTCGAAGGATAACATTTAAACCCTGTTTCACACATATTTCTGGTAAAGCATTCTTTGTTTTCAAGCCAGAATCTCCTCCGTAATGGGTTGTGAATTATATATAACATAATGACAACACAACACAATTCATTTAATCCATTATCTCTAATTTTAAAGAAGTTATTTTTATCTCTATTTAGCTTGTATAGCCTAAATAAGACACTCATGCCTTCGTATCTATTCTGCCTTGTCAATTTTGTATGGGAATATATCTATATTTTTAGATATATAAGTCATTGGGTAATTTGATCAGGGCAAAAGTGGTGGAAACAGCAATTGTCATTTATACACACACACACACACACACATACACACACACACACACACACACACACACAAGTTAACGATTATTATTTAAATCTTATTTCAAACAACAATTATATCTTATTAAATAAACTAGTCAACACAAGAAACTTGAAAAGGTAATACCCATTGCATTCAGGTCCCCAAAAATCTTTATCGAATGTAGATGACATTGCTCTCCTTGCAATTATAAAACTGGTACAATATCTCTGTCAAATAATTTGGACACTAGGTTTATATAAGCTTCACAGTTAATGGTACCAAACAGTCTTTACAGAATGGTTAATGTTCTCCATTCATCAAAAAGTTGTGTGTCAATCTGGTGCAACCAATTTTCATTCGGCATAACACCACTTCTTTTGACCTTGGCATATCAGAATGTGTCCAGGGGTGAGGCAACTTAACAATTTCACTCCTTTTCTAATTTTCCAACTCCCAATAAACGTTTCAAGTTTCACCCAGTTTATACAGACTGAATTACGGGGTACATATCATATATTTTGCAGGTACTATAAAGTTAATTCTTATACAATAATTATGAACTGTTTCCTTTCCCAGAGACCGCTTTCTCATTTCTCTTTATATCAACATGAGCAGGAACCCAACAAAATTTAATATCCTTACTTCTATTTCAAAGTAAATACAGCCCTTCAAGAATCTCTAATTTTTATTGGGCCAATGAATTTTATCATTGACTTCCATTAAAATAGCATAGCATTAAGCTGTCAATATTGATGTTTGGTTAGGTAATCAAGCACTTTGATTAAAATTTTGGAAAACATATCCCAAATCCAACGCCAGCACTGGATGATCTTCCCTCCTTTAGAACCCAACAGGTCCTTAGGAATTGACTACAGGAAAGGTCCCAGCAATTGGCTGGACGGGACTCACAAGTATGTATCTTCCTACTTCCTTTCTAGCTCACCTATCCTGAGCTCGTAATGAAATGAATCTTATAGTTTATAAGTATCTACTTAAATCTTTCTTTAAGATTAATGTAAGTCATAGCTTATGCCTTCCATGTGCTCATTGTCTCTTTCTTTTACAGGAGGAGTACGTGAAGTGTGAGAGCTCCTTCTGCGGAGTTTGCCGCCCGGACTTCTACGGGCATCTGGCATGCCAGACCCACGACCCCTGTGTAGCAAAGCAAGGGAATCTCAAGTATTGGGATCCGCAGACCTGTTCCATCTGCAAAGGCCTTCTTGATGAGGCGTTCGATGACCTTCCGTCCGCGGAGGCCAGAGACAATGCTCGAGAGAAACTGCGCAAGTGGGTGCGCGGTTTCCAAAAGAACGGCACCAGGCCTTATCTCCCCAATGAGAAGATGAGGGCCCTGCTTTTCCCAAAAGCTTCGTCAGATTCTGTGATCCCCCGGGATGAGATCCCCTGCATTCAACTTGTGATTGAAACCGACGTTTTGGCTGCACTCCGAAAATGTCACTTGGACGAGGTCGAGAAGATGTCGGAAGTGTCCGACAACACCGAGAGGACCCTCATGGGTATGGATCTGGAGGAAGATGAGGATCAGGTGGAATTCCCTGATCCAGAGGGTGAGGTCGCCCAACCACCTTCGGTAGCTCCTGTCGTGGTCGAGGAGCCAGTCCCCTCTATCTCTGCCACCTCGCTGCCCGTGCTACCAGCCACTGAAGATGCCATCCAGGCCCTGGTGGCACTGATGGACGAAAGGCTCCGTAAGAACCAAGAGGAGCTCAAACGTCATATCATGGGTTGGAAGCAACCGAAAAAGATCTCGGTTAAGGATCTTCCCCCCTGCTCGGAGTCTAACCCCTGAAGGTACGCCGAGCATATGCCAGTTACAACTGGCAAAATCTTTATTAATGACAAGCTGGGCACCATCCCCTTAGAAGTTCAGCTGGTACTGCTAGGGTGCCACAGCCCACCCTACCCTGTTATCCACCACAGATGAAGCTTCCTAATGCTGAATCCCCTACTGGTGATCTAAGGCATCAGAGGAATATGAACAAAAAAAAAATGGAAAAAAAATGTTTTAGGTAAAGTAAACTTTTCGACTGTCTGACATCACAAAAGAGACCATAATTGAAATTAATCACTACACCAATGACACCTGTGAAAGCTGATTCCCAAATGTCCACTCCTTACCATACTAAGAAGGGATGGTACCACCAGGATTATATTGGCACAAGTGTTAACCAAACCCGCTTGATGGGACTATACAACCATCCATAATCTAATAATTGTGGCAAGCAAATCAGACAGAATGCTGAGAGTTCAATTTAAAAAAATCAACCCCCTCCTTGAATCTGAGAGCCAGTTCTTTTGAAGAAACTGTCCTGCATATTAAAATGGGCATTTAATCTTAACATCATCGTGTAATTGGCAACACCACCTCAGCTCCCACCATTAGTATAAAAAATAACTCAATTCCAGCAATGATATTCCTTCCTAAAAACTGATGGTGAAAAGAGGAAGAGATTATGGACAGGAAGATGGGAGACAGCTGATAAAATATAAAAGAGGTTGAAGTAATAATAAGAAATGAAAAATATTTGAGAGAAATTCCTTCCCAGTTCGAGGGCCCTTTTACCAATCATTACAGAAAAAATGCACGTTGAAACAGAGTGATTTCGTCAACACATACTCTCGTTTAGAAGTCTTCATATGTTTACATCTGAAATGACACAAACAGATCTATGCCATGTTAAATCCAAATCACCACCAAAAAGCCCCATGATTACGCTACGTTATCTGATTCGCATGCAGTACAACTAACTCATATGTTGCTATTGAATAATGATAATTATGCATCATCATGCATTCCCATGCTAACCGACTGACGGGATTGCAATGGCTATCATACGTGACAGAATTTGTCAATGAAAGTCCACTATCAAAACATAGCGACTGTAACAGTGAAGCATGCATTTAACACTATCACTTCACGCAAAAAACTAGGTAAACAACTAATTCAGAACCAATTCTACTGCACTTTTTTTAGAAGTTGATGCACAAATATGAAAAATTCATTAACATGTGAGTGCAAAATATTATGTTGTTCTGCCTTACGACTATTTGAAAAGATGGTTGACGACAACTTACCATAAGTAAAACAAAAACTAAGGTAAGCATTGTTAAAAGCCTTTGGAATGTTTCACATTTTGTGACATATCATCAGTTAACCAATGAATATAACGAGTCTATGCCTTATACTTTGTTACACTGACCCTAAGGCAGGGAAGACAATATCTTTGGTATATTATGTCATATTGGATTTCATGTTTTAGTCTTCACAATAAAGTCCTAAGGGGACCACACAGCAGCTAACCCTATAAATAACAATAATAATAACGATGATTTTTTACAATCATTATAAAAAGTGATAACATTAATATTTAGGATAGAGATCCTCTAATATATTTTTCATAAAAATTACAGGCTATATTAGAGGACTGTGATTCAAAGTTTATTTTCTGGATAATTCCTTAATCTATAGAGAAAATCATACAATTGACCAATAGAAAGTATGGATACAGTAGAATTTTTTATTTCAATAATAAAAATATAAACAGTTACTTATACATATTGTATGCATTGGCAGCTAAAGCTAAAATGTAAATTGATGCAGCATAATTTTGACGAAAGAATTATAGTTTAGTCAAAGTTGTAAGGTTTGAAGGTAAGGCTCTACAGAAATTTCCCATAGGGCATTCGTTCTTCCCCTGAATATTAAGAAAATCACTTGCAATAGCTAGGAAATTTCCCAATAATGACAACACTAATTACGAACCCATCCTGGGAAAAGACTTCTTAAATACAACCAGAATTAATAATTGAATTCAAAATACCTCATACTTTACTTTAGATTATGTCCTGTCTAACACTTTAGAAATTCTAATGAAAAACAATGGCTTTCATATATACATAAAAACAGTACAGTAGCACCTTAATTTACGAGCTTAATTTGTTCGGGGAGGGAGCTTGGAAACTAGAATGCTCATAAACTAAAACTATTTTTCCAATAAGAAATACTGGAAACATATACAGTACACTAATTTTCATAGGTTTTGTAAGAGAATTTATTGAAAAAATTATAACTGCTATCATCAGAAATGAATACAAATTAATTTCCCAATAAAAAACAGAAATGTTGACATATGAACTTGCCCTTTATGTTTGAGGAGAGTCGTGGCTAGCATAAAAAAGATGAGAAAGGAGGAAGAGTAGGAGGAGGGGGTTACTGCTTGGAGAGACTCTCCCTCCATGAGAATTCTTGGTGAAATATTGGGAGCTCTCTTTTGAACGGAGTTCACCATCACTAACTAAATCACTAAATTTTTACTTTTACACTCTTAAGTTCAATTTTAACATGGAACCTACATAGAAACAAATGTTTTTTTAAATAAATCGTATGAAAATGGCACATTGCACTGTCGTTAAATAAATTCGCCGCTCGCCCTGCCAAAGCCATATCTGGGTGATGTATTTTTACCAAATTTTCCAAGGTTTCCCTCATTTTTAGCATCTTCCTTATTTCACTCAAAAGAGATAGGTTTGTCACTGTCCTGCATCCTTCTCAGATAAAATCTCCACAACCTCTTGTTGCTGTTCCTTATGTAACTCCACTGGCTCATCTGTTGTCAGCTGCTAATTATGCTCATCTAGAAGGTTGCTGATGTCATCCTTGTCCACCTCCAACAAAGTTTTACCCAAGGACACAATTTACTTGCCAACTGCCTCCTGGATAGGTTCAAATCCCTCGAAATCACATTAAAAAACGAATTCAGACCACAGTTATCTTCATATAGAATTGAGAATTTTATTGGTGAACCCTTCCCAGGCTTTATCAATTATTTTGAGGCCGTTGGTGATGTGAAAATGTCTTTCCAATAATTCTCGGAGGGTGAAGTTGGTCCCATCAGTGACCTCAAAGCATTACTGGAACATTGCCTTTGTGCACAACTTTCTTAAACAAGAGATCACCAGCTGATCCATTGGATGGAGTATTAGGAGTGGAATTGGACAGCAGAAACTTGATTCCAATGAATTCAAACTCCTTCATTAGGTCATCTTTAGTAGCTGGAGGAGGATGGGCAGGAACATTGTCAATAAGCAACAAGGCTTGGAATGGGAGGTTCTTTTCCATGAGGTACTTTTTGACATTAGGACCAAAAATCTCATTGGCCCATTTCACAAACAAAATCCAAGGTTCAAATGCTTCTTTTGCACATTGTACTTTTTAGGAGCTCATGAATTCTCTTAGAGATAGACAAAAATAGGTTTGATTTTACAATCTCACTTGGAATTAGCAGAGAAAATCCAAATTAGATGGTCTTTAATGGGCTCATCAATGTAAACTGCATTTTCTTCTTCTACAGTAATGGAGGTCCTCCTGGGCATCTTAAGACTCAGAATCAATGATCCTTTTAAATTTTACAGTGAAGAGCTCTATGTCCTCGACACAGAGCATGCAGCCTCATCATGTCGCAAAACACTATGGATGCCAGTACTTCTCTTGAAATTTTCAAAGCAGCCATGGCTCGTCTTGAATATTTCTTTTTCTTTGTTTGCTGAAGTATGTGGCTCTTTTATATAAAAGGTCATCGTACAAAACCTTTACCTTTTACAAATACTGTAATGTTCTTGTTAATCATATTTCTGCTAACTTCTCATTAACCCAGATGAACAGCAATGTTAGGAACCCTTTCACATCATCAAGTGGTTTGATTTCCTCTTTTTTCTATAGAATTGTGTAAATTGTCTTGCATGATTGTAAACTTCTGCAAAGTCTGCCTCATGCATACCTTACTGTTAACTTGATGATGAAGAATAGCAATCACAATTTGATAAAGAACACCAGGTTACAACTCTATAAAGAACAGTTCAATAGATGCTCGCACAAAATAGATGATGCTACTATGAGGGTTGCTTGGAGAGTAGAAGAGTTAAGGACTGAGCAAATGGGAGGTGGTTATCTGAGCATTGTATGCTAGTCTCGTTAGTACTTGTTCACCAAAAATATGCATACTGACTAAAAATTTTGCTAGCAGACTGATACAATACCCGTAAACCGATTTGAATTTGTATGCTAGTAAACCAATTCATGCTAGTATGAATTTATACAGTATCAGTAAAAGGAATATTTCCCTGAGCATATTCACACCCTGCCATGGAGGAAATTACTTTTGGAAAATTGTGTGCCTTTCCTCGTATAAAAGAAGGAATCATCAAGAAAATAACTATTCTGAATGAACAGAAACATAAACAACATTATTCTTCTTCTTCTTCTTATTATTATTATTATTATCATTATTATTATTATTATTATTATTATTATTACTAGCCAAACTACAACCCTAGTTGGAAAAGCAAGATTCTATAAGCCCAAGGGCTCCAATAGGGAAAAATAGCCTAGTGAGGAATGGAAATAAGGAAATAAATAAATGATGAGAACAAATTAACAATAAATCATTCTAAAAACAGTAACAACGTCAAAACAGATTCGTCATATATAAACTATTAACGATAATATTATCTTGATACTCACTTGGGAAATCAAGAGAATTTCCTTGATAATGAGATCTAGAAGGGTAACATAACACTTTGTTTATCATAAAGCACACAAATACTTGTATGGATAATATTTATGTAAATCCTTATTATGAATATAATCGAGTACCAATATACATAATCTAATTACTGAATTACGGCTCACATATTTTACAAAAGTATTTTGCAATGATATTCTTTTGTGTAAAACTCATAATTCTCTATATCATATTATACCAAATAGTAACAAGATAGCATGAATATCACTAAATAGTCATAAAACAAACTCCTCTCCTTCAATTTCTTGATTTTCTGGGCCTCCACCAAGATTTTCGGTGTGCAAGTACCATTTCAAGAAAATCATACTTCCTAAACCTAAGGCATTCAGAGCCAGCAACATTAAAACTGGTCTCCATCCGCCAGCCATCTGTACCAAGCCACCTCTATAAACGTCTGTCTGATCCATTCTGGAAAAAAAACAAAAATATTAAATCATAACTTTTCTTCTTACCTCAATACATAATTTTATTAGTAAACATACATTTTAGTAGTCAAATCTCATCAAATGTTTAGGCTTAAATATGTGCCCCTGGTTAGGATGTTTAGCCTTAAATTTGTATAACTTGCTATGCTTTTGTAAAACTAGTTCATGGGAAGGCATGCAGTTTGGTACTAACTTTTATCAAATTTGTTTAGGTAGCCACCCATTTAATCTGAATTTAATGTATATACAAACTATACAGTTCATACGAGAACTAATATAAAACACGTAAGTCTATTTGCTAGCAGCTTTTTTAATGAACATATTTCATGACATTTACCAACAACGAGACTGAATATAATGTATATGCCATTGGGTGCCAGTACTAACGGTAAAATTCTCAGCTTTAGAATTATGAAAAAAAAATATTACTCTAGATATTTTATGCATAATGTATATAGAAACTACTGTACATATACAATTCATTATACTGAATTTATAATAATGAACAATGAATTTCTAATTCTTAGTTTTAATCACTTTTTGGGGTTGGATGTTGTGTGGTCCCCATGGACAATCCTGTAAAGCCTAGAACAGGGAATTCCATACATCACAACACATAAAAGAAATAATGTCTTTTCAGCTCCAGGGTCAGTATGAACATGCAAAGCCCGGACTATGAGTGCATAGGGGAGACTCACAGGTTCATGCTCTTTTGAATCGGTCACAGCACCTCCAATACTGAATGTCTTCTAATTGACAACGAATAACCCACTGACTCCTATTGCAAAGGCCTAAGATGATGTCTACCAGAGTGCTTATCTATGCCTGGCAACAACCTTAGAAATCATCATCTCAGTATACAAACATGTTTCAAACTCCTACATTAAACACAGTTTCCATATTTCTACCTCCAGTTCTCAGTCAAATACAGTTAAATAGGTTTTGAATTGCTTTCATTATTTATATAATCCTAGCTAAAGTTGATGGCGTTGATACATGCTCTGCTGTTTAGGTTGCTTACTTTGTCTCTATAATGATTTCAAGTTACTTATGGCTGCCATTAACTTTTGGTTCCCATCGAGTATGAGAATGGTTATATTAGATTACCATTATTATTTTTTTTTCATCATATGAAAAGTTTTAATTTGACCTTATATAAATTCTTCTTATTCTTCTTCTTCTTCTTCTTCTTCTTAGCTAAGCTACAACCATTGTTGGAAAAATGGGATACTATAAGCCCAAGGGCTCCACCAGGAAATATAGCCCAGTGAGGAAAGGCAAGATAAAAACATATAAAATAGTGCACCTGAGTGTACCCTCAAGCAAGGGAACTTTAACCTAATAGAGAGGAAGACCATGGTACAGAGGCTATGGCACCACCCAAGACTATTATTATTATTGATATTATTACTAGCTGAGCTACAACTCTAGTTGGAAAAGCAAAATGCTATAAGTACAAGGACTACAACATGGAAAATTAGCCCAGTAAGGAAAGGAAATATGGAAATAAATAAACAATATAAGAAATAGTGAACAATTAAAATAAAATACTTCATATAATTCAGATACTTCATATATAAACTATAACAAGACTTATGTCAGCCTGTTCCACATAAAAACATTTGATGCAAGTTTTAACTATGGAAGTTTTACCGATTCAACTACACAATTAGGAAGATCATTCCACAACTTGGTCACAGCTGGAATAATACTTCTAGAATACTGTGTAGTATTGAGCCTCATGATGGAGCCTGCATGCCTAGTATTACTAGCAGGATGGAACTGTCCAGGAAGATCTGAATGCAAAGGATGATCAAAATTATGAGAAATCTTGTGCAACATGCATAACGTTTTCCACTGTCCTTGACCTATTTACAACCATACTTTTGAGTTTTGTTAGGATTCAACTTCATGCCCCATAATTTAAACCATGCACTAATTTTAGCTAGATCGCTATTACGGGATTCACCAACCCAAGATCTACATTCAGATGGAATTGATAAAAACAGTAGCATCATCTGCATATGCAACAAGCTTTTTCTCTAAGCCAATCCATATGTCATGTGTATATAGTATGAAAATCAATTGGCCAAGAACACTACCCTGAGGAACACCAGTTATCCCATTCGTATACTCATTATGGTGCCCATCAACAACTACTCTTAAAAATTCAATAATGATGCCGAGAAAAGACCCATCCACTCCCAACCGTTTGAGTTTGAAAACAAGGGCTCATGAGTAATACAGTCAAAAGCAGCACTAAAATCAAGGCCAATCTTACAAACTTCCTGATCACAATCAAGGGATTTCTCTACAGCATTGGAGATTGTAAGAAGGGTATCATATGCTCCAAGGCCTTTACAAAAGCTAAATTGCAATCTAAGGAGCAGATGATTACCTTCAGCAAACTTATTTATGGTATCTTCCCTCTTTTCTTATAAACACAGCTGATTTCCTAGCTCTTTAGTTGTCTGTTTTTCTTGGAAGTTAGCAAGAAGAGCTTCTTTCTGCACTTGGTTGAGAACTGGTAAAGTTACTCCATTACGTCAATGTGTTTGTGGTACCTCTAGCCCTGCTGATTATCACACAATTTCTACTACTCCTCTATCTTCTAAAGTTTTTAAGCATTTATTGCCAAAACATCTAAAGATGTATGCTAAAGGTAATACTTCATTCGCTAGTTTGAAGTTTGGCTTTCACATAAGCCTTGAACCATGTGATACCCTTCCTATAACTTCTTAGACTGTACAGAAATCCCTTGATTGTTGAACAGGTTGATATGTCTCTCTTCATAGTTTATATATGACAGATGTATTTTAACTATTACTGATCTAGAAATATTATATCTTTCATTTATTACTTATACAGTACATAGTTTAGTTATTATTGCATTATTTCATTTCCTCACTGGGTTATTTTCCCTATTATGAACCCTCGGGCTTGTAGCATCCAGCTTTTACAACTAGTGTTATAGCTTGGCTAATTATAATGAAGAAGATGATGATGATGATGATGATGATACAAAGTACAGACTGCACCGTGTTAACATTAACAAGGAGGAAAAAAATTTCTTAATGTGTGGAAGTAATGGTACTATTTCCTTTCAGGTGCAGTTACCCTTACATACCTTCTCTTATTACTTAACTGAGATCTATCAAAATGGACTATAACTAAAACAATCCTGAAAATGCCAGAGAATATAAAAATCTTAATACTGTATCCTTAAATAAAAGGTAGAAGAACATCTATATTCCATGATAATACAATTTGTATAGTTATTTAAGGATAGAAAAAAAGAATCCACATCTTACCTGAAGTTCCGAAGCCATGGTAAGGGACTATGTTGCATGTTATGTTTCTGTTCAAATTTGTGCCTTTCTTCATACTCATCAGGATATTTTTCACGGACTTCGGCTGCCAAATCTAAAAGAAAATAGTAGAGAAGTAAGATGACATACACAATACAATACTGTATGGTAGAATAGCTACAAAATGAAAAAAAATACGCAAAGGAACAAACAAAAAAATAATGTGTTCTCTTATCTTGTCTTATACATACATACATATACCAAGGCACTTCCCCCAATTTTGGGGGTAGCCGACATCAACAAATGAAACAAAACAAAAAGGGGACCTCTACTCTCTACGTTCCTCCCAGCCTGACAAGGGACTCAACCGAGTTCAGCTGGTACTGCTAGGGTGCCACAGCCCACCCTCCACTGTTATCCACCACAGATGAAGCTTCATAATGCTGAATCCCCTACTGCTGCTACCTCCGCAGTCATCTAAGGCACCGGAGGAAGCAGCAGGGCCTACCGGAACTGCGTCACAATCGTTCGCCATTCATTCCTATTTCTAGCACGCTCTCTTGCCTCTCTCACATCTATCCTCCTATCACCCAGAGCTTTCTTCACTCCATCCATCCACCCAAACCTTGGCCTTCCTCTTGTACTTCTCCCATCAACTCTTGCATTCATCACCTTCTTTAGCAGACAGCCATTTTCCTTTCTCTCAACATGGCCAAACCACCTCAACACATTCATATCCACTCTAGCTGCTAACTCATTTCTTACACCCGTTCTCACCCTCACCACTTCGTTCCTAACCCTATCTACTCGAGATACACCAGCCATACTCCTTAGACACTTCATCTCAAACACATTCAATTTCTGTCTCTCCATCACTTTCATTCCCCACAACTCTGATCCATACATCACAGTTGGTACAATCACTTTCTCATATAGAACTCTCTTTACATTCATGCCCAACCCTCTATTTTTTTACTACTCCCTTAACTGGCCCCAACACTTTGCAACCTTCATTCATTCTCTGACGTACATTTGCTTCCACTCCACCGTTTGCTGCAACAACAGACCCCAAGTACTTAAACTGATCCACCTCCTCAAGTAACTCTCCATTCAACATGACATTCAACCTTGCACCACCTTCCCTTCTCGTACATCTCATAATCTTACTCTTACCCACATTAACTCTCAACTTCTCTTGTCTTATAATGCAACAAAAATAATCTCAAGTAGTGATTGAGGAAACATTATAAATCTGTCCAATAAATCTGTTTATATCCAAATTACTTTAGTGTTGGAGCTAGTTTGGTGGCCCTAGCTTGTACTGCTCCCAGTCTATCTATATCCTTCTGAATATTTTGAACCCCGAATTAAACTCTGTATTCTAGATGTGGTCTTACTAGTGATGTTTACTGTTGGTAGTACAGTGTCTTTGTTTCTGTATTTGAATTGTCTCTTTTTGTAAACTATTAATTTTTGTGCTTTCTTTTCAGCTTTTATGCTCTGTTTGGTTAACTTCAAATCTTCGTTGATAATAATACCAAGATCTTCCTCCTGGTCCTCATTCTTTATCTTATTACCCAGCTATGAATAATCTGATTGTGGGTTACTATAACCTATGTGCATGACTTTCCATTTATACATTGAAAGGCATTTTCCATTTTCTGGACTATTCTCCTAGCTTCATTAGATCCTCTCTTAAGGCTTCTACATCTTCTGAGTTTGCAGCACCTATGCCTAGATTAGTATCGTCGGAAAATTTGGCTATTCTACTAGTTAAACCTAAATCTGTCATTAATGTAGATCAGAGATAGCAATGGACCAAGGACAGATCTTTGAGGTACTCCACTTGTACCAGCTACCCACTCTGAATCTTCTCCATTGACTATAGCTCTGTTTTCTGTTTGTTAGCCAATCTTCGATCCATTCCACTGGCTAATCAATGATGCCTAGTGCTCTTTTGACCTTTAATTTTTTTAGGAGAAATTTTGTCAAAAACCTTTTGAAAGTCTAGGAGAGAGAGAGAGAGAGAGAGAGAGAGAGAGAGAGAGAGAGAGAGAGAGAGAGAGAGAGAGAGACATATTCATTTGATAACTAATCATAAGGGTTATAAACAAACTGTATAGAAATTGTGATATCCTATAACATATTGGAGCTGATGTAATATTCATTACCGAGATATTTTGAGCAAGTTAAAGAGAAATTATATAAACAATACTTGTTATTTGTATGTGTACATAATCATAAGGTAGCGGGACCTTGAGATCAGCTGATGCCTATCAAAAGTAAAACAAAAGTAATTGTTTATTATTGGAATGCTCCCAAAACTGAAAATTTAACAAATTACAATTCAACACAAGGTTTAATGAAATATGAAGGCGTAATAATGAACTAAAATTTAAATACTGTATGAAGCTTTAAAAAAGAACTACCTGTACACATACACAGAAAGAGAGGGAACATACAGTATTGGTATGATTAATAATAATGGCTATAAATGAACTGTACACAAACTATAATATCCTATAACATAAAAGTGCTGACGTAACATTAATCATGAAGATATTTTGAATAAGTTATGATTTATATAAACGATACCCCTTAAATGCTTTAATAGAGCATATGATATCCTATGACACATGAAAATGAAATAATGATGTACAGTAAGAAAATATTAATGAAATATGTTATTTTTATTAATAAAATAAATTTTTGAATATACTTACCCGGTGATTATATAAGCTGCAGCTCTGCTGCCCGACAGAAAAACTCTACGTTCAAAATCCGCCAGCGATCGCTATGCAGGTAGGGGGTGTACATCAACAGCGCCATCTGTCGAGCAGGTACTCAGTACTCAATGTAAGCACAGAACTCAATTTTCTCCTCGGTCCACTGGGTCTCTATTGGGGAGGAAGGGAGGGTCCTTTAATATATAATCACCGGGTAAGTATATTCAAAAATTTATTTTATTAATAAAAATAACATTTTTCAATATTAAACTTAGCCGGTGATTATATAAGCTGATTCACACCCAGGGGGGTGGGTAGAGACCAGCATTAATTGTTTACATTATTATGAGCTAAGGATTTTGTATTTCATTTTAGCAGTTATTCAAAATAGCAAACATAAAATAAATAAGTACCTGGTAAGGAAGTCGACTTGAACAATTACTCTGCCTTTTTTAAGTACGTCTTCCTTACTGAGCCTCGCGATCCTCTTAGGATGCTGAGCGACTCCTAGGAGCTGAAGTATCAAGGGTTGCAACCCATACTAAAGGACCTCATCAAAACCTCTAATCTAGGCGCTTCTCAAGAAAAGAATTTGACCACCCGCCAAATCAACCAGGATGCGAAAGGCTTCTTAGCCTTCCGGACAACCCAAAAAACAACAATAAAAAACATTTCAAGAGAAATATTAAAAAAGGTTATGGAATTAGGGGAATGTAGTGGTTGAGCCCTCACCCACTACTGCACTCGCTGCTACGAATGGTCCCAGGGTGTAGCAGTTCTCGTAAAGAGACTGGACATCTTTAAGATAAAAAGACGCGAACACTGACTTGCTTCTCCAATAGGTTGCGTCCATTATACTCTGCAGAGATCTATTTTGTTTAAAGGCCACTGAAGTTGCGACAGCTCTAACTTCATGTGTCCTTACCTTCAGCAAAGCATGGTCTTCCTCATTCAGATGGGAATGAGCTTCTCGTATCAACAGTCTGATATAATAGGAAACTGCATTCTTTGACATAGGTAAAGAAGGTTTCTTAATAGCACACCATAAAGCTTCTGACTGTCCTCGTAAAGGTTTAGTTTGTCTTAAATAGAACTTAAGAGCTCTAACAGGGCATAAGACTCTTTCTAGTTCATTTCCAACCAAATTTGAAAGGCTTGGAATATCGAACAATTTCGGCCAAGGACGAGAAGGTAGCTCGTTTTTGGCTAGAAAACCAAGCTGTAAAGAACATGTAGCCGTTTCAGATGAAAATCCGATGTTCCTGCTGAAGGCGTGTATCTCACTGACTCTTTTAGCTGTTGCTAAGCAAACGAGGAAAAGAGTCTTTAAAGTGAGATCTTTAAAGGAGGCTGATTGTAGTGGCTCGAACCTTTCTGACATAAGGAATCTTAGTACCACGTCTAAATTCCAACCCGGTGTAGCCAAACGACGCTCCTTCGAGGTCTCAAAAGACTTAAGGAGGTCCTGTAGATCTTTGTTGTTAGAAAGATCTAAGCCTCTGTGACGGAAGACTGCTGCCAACATGCTTCTGTAACCTTTGATCGTGGGAGCTGAAAGAGATCTTTCCTTCCTCAGGTATAATAGGAAGTCAGCTATTTGGGTTACAGAGGTACTGTACTGGTTGAGGATACGGATACCGACTTGCACCAGTTACGGAAGACTTCCCACTTCGACTGGTAGACTCTAAGAGTGGATGTCCTCCTTGCTCTAGCAATCGCCCTGGCTGCCTCCTTCGAAAAGCCTCTTGCTCTCGAGAGTCTTTCGATAGTCTGAAGGCAGTCAGACGAAGAGCGTGGAGGCCTGGGTGTACCTTCTTTACGTGTGGCTGACGTAGAAGGTCCACTCTTAGAGGAAGAGTTCTGGGAACGTCCACCAGCCATTGAAGTACCTCGGTGAACCATTCTCTCGCGGGCCAGAGGGGAGCAACTAACGTCAACCTTGTCCCTTCGTGAGAGGCGAACTTCTGCAGTACCTTGTTGACAATCTTGAACGGGGGGAATGCATAAAGGTCTAGATGGGACCAATCCAGTAGAAAGGCATCTATATGAACTGCTGCTGGGTCCGGGATTGGCGAGCAATAAATTGGGAGCCTCTTGGTCATCGAGGTTGCAAAGAGATCTATGGTAGGTTGGCCCCATGTGGCCCATAGTCTCTTGCACACATCCTTGTGTAGGGTCCATTCTGTTGGAATGATTTGACCCTTCCGACTGAGGCAATCCGCCATGACATTCATGTTGCCTTGAATGAACCTCGTTACTAGAGAAAGGTTTAGATCTCTTGACCAGGTGAGGAGGTCCCTTGCGATCTCGTACAACGTCATAGAATGGGTCCCTCCTTGCTTGGAGATGTACGCCAAGGCCGTGGTGTTGTCTGAGTTCACCTCCACCACCTTGCCTAGAAGGAGGGACTTGAAGCTTTTCAAGGCCAGATGAACTGCCAGTAGCTCCTTGCAGTTGATATGTAACGTTCTTTGATTCGAGTTCCAAGTTCCCGAGCATTCCCGACCGTCTAATGTCGCACCCCAGCCCGTGTCCGATGCGTCCGAGAAGAGAACGTGGTTGGGGGTCTGAACAGCCAGGGGCAGACCCTCTCTGAGGTTGATGTTGTCCTTCCACCAAGTCAGTGATGACTTCATCTTCTCGGAAATGGGGATCGAGACCGCTTCTAGCGTCTTGTCCTTTTTCCAGTGAACAGCTTGGTGAAATTGAAGGGGACGGAGGTGCAGTCTCCCTAACGAAATGAACTGTTCTAGGGATGAAAGCGTCCCTATCAGACTCATCCACTGTCTGACTGAACATCGGTCCTTCTTTAGCATGTTCTGGATGCATCCTTGGGCTTGACTTGTTCTGGGGGCCGACGGAAAAGCCCGAAAAGCTTGACTGTGAATCTCCATCCCTAAGTACACTATAGTTTGGGATGGGACCAGTTGGGACTTTTCCATATTGACCAGGAGACCCAATTCCTTGGTCAGATCTAGAGTCCACTTTAGATTCTCCAGACAGCGACGACTGGAAGAAGCTCTTAGAAGCCAGTCGTCCAAATAGAGGGAGGCTCTGATATCCGCTAAATGCAGGAATTTGGCAATATTCCTCATCAGTTTCGTAAAGACAAGAGGAGCCGTGCTTAGGCCAAAGCACAGGGCTTGAAATTGGTAGACAACCTTTTCGTAAACGAACCTCAGAAAAGGTTGGGATTCTGGGTGGATGGGGACGTGAAAGTAAGCGTCCCTTAGGTCTAAAGAGACCATCCAGTCTTCCTTCCTGACCGCTGCTAGAACAGACTTTGTGGTCTCCATGGCGAACGTCTGCTTTGTGACAAAGACATTCAGCGCACTGACGTCTAGCACCGGTCTCCACCCTCCTGTCTTCTTTACCACTAAGAAGAGACGGTTGTAGAAGCCCGGGGATTGATGGTCCCGGACTTTGACTACCGCTCCCTTTTCTAGTAAGAGAGACACCTCTTGCTTCAAAGCTAGTCTCTTGTCCTCCTCTCTGTACCTGGGAGAGAGATCGATGGGAGACGTTGCTAGAGGGGGTTTGCGAACAAACGGGATCTTGTACCCTTCTCTGAGCAACTTCACAGATTGTGCATCTGCGCCCCTTTTCTCCCAGGTCTGCCAGAAGTTCTTGAGTCTGGCTCCCACTGCTGTCTGAAGAAGGTGGCAGTCAGACTCTGCCCTTAAAGGACTTGGTACCTTTCTTCTTCCCACGTCTCCCTTCGGCACGAGCACCTCCTCTGCTGGAGGCTCTGCCACGAAAGGGCGGAATGAATCTGGACGCTGGAGTGTCCATCCTGGGTCTAGACAAGGTAGGCAAAGGGGTGGCTTTGCGGGCAGAGGACGCAACCAGGTCATGAGTGTTTTTTTTTAATCAAGGAGGCAGCAATCTCCTTTATCAACTCCTCTGGGAAAAGGCACTTTGAGAGAGGAGCAAACATAAGTTCCGATCTCTGACACGGTGTTACTCCAGCTGACAAGAAGGAGCAAAGGTTTTCCCGTTTCTTGAGGACCCCGGAAACGAACGAAGCCGCAAGCTCACTGGAACCGTCCCGTATGGCCTTGTCCATGCAGGACATAATGAGCATGGAAGTTTCCTTGTCAAAGGGGGAGATCTTCCTGCTCAACGCTCCCAAACACCAATCCAAAAAGTTAAAAACCTCGAAGGCTCTGAACACTCCTTTCAACAGATGGTCTAAGTCTGAAGGAGACCAACAAATCTTAGAGCGTCTCATGGCTAGCCTGCGGGGAGAGTCTACTAGACTTGAGAAGTCGCCCTGGGCAGAGGCAGGAACTCCCAAGCCGAGAACTTCTCCCGTGGCATACCAGACGCTCGATCTGGAAGAGAGTCTCGCAGGGGGAAACGTGAATGCTGTCTTCCCAAGGTTCTTTTTGGACTGCATCCATTCTCCCAACACTCGTAAAGCTCTCTTAGACGAGCGGGCGAGGACGAGCTTCGTAAAGGCAGGCGCGGATGACTGCGTGCCTAAAGCGAACTCAGATGGAGGAGAGCGTGGGGCCGCAGAAACAAACTGATCAGGATACATCTCCCTGAACAGTGCAAGAACTTTCCTAAAGTCCAAGGAGGGTTGCGTGGTCTTGGGTTCATCGATGTCCGTATGCGGGTCGTCAATGTGTGCAGCGTCGTCATCATCAGAGAGTCCATCATCTGAAAACTGAGGAGGAAGCGGCAAAGGAGTAGGAATCGGCTGGTCAGCTGAGTCCGGCAGCACGGGTGCATGCGTGACTGAACCGGACGCAACGTCATGGAACTTTTGCCCAGTCTGTGAACTGGCAACAACCATAGCAGCGCGGGGGCGCAAAGCGTCTACTCCAGACTGTCTAGTCTGCTGTGGGCGAGTAGTGGTAACCACACTGGGTTGCGGAGGTTGACGCACCGCGTCAAAACAAAACAACTTAGGTTGTTGTTGTAACTCGCGAACGTCAACGGAAGGTTCCGTGCGTCGCTGAACGTCAACATGCGGCTGGCAGGGTACACTGGAACGCATGGGTGGCGGGACTCTCACAGCTGGAGTGCGGGAGAAGGTAGCCTCAGCGTCCACTGGACGCACAACCGTGGGTGGTTGTAGGCTAGCGGTTGGTGCAGCGTCAACCTTCTCCGCACGAAAGTCCTGCATCAATGACGTTAACTGTGTCTGCATGGTCTGCAGCAAAGACCACTTAGGGTCTACAGTAGCAGGTGCGGCAACAGACGGTGTTACTGCCTGATGCGGTACCGCTTTGCCTCTCTTAGGAGGTGTGCAGTCATCGGAAGACTGCAGCGAGTCCGAACTGACCCAGTGGCTACAACTGGGCCGTTGGACTTGCGCGGAAGGGACTGACTTGCGCTTAAGAGGCCGCGAGACCTTGGTCCATGGTTTCTTTCGAGAAACCTCTTCCGCAGACGAGGAATAAATGGGCTCTCTCGTCTTCGTGTGGGTGGGGCGATCTTGGTTAGATACGTCCGAAACCACGGAGGGAACATCTGTTCGCTGATTAAAGCCTCTCGAACCCTTTGGTCGTACGACATTGCTTCTCCCCTGGGCTTGGGAGCTTGCAAGAGGTCCCGGACTGGGAGGACGACAGGCACGAACAGACGAACCCTCAAGCGTAACACTATCTACAACACTTTCCACAACACTACCACTCACTTTGTCACTACCCACTGCACTCTTACACTTCAACTCCTTGACGTCTGCCATGAGTTGGTTACGGTCACTCGCCAATGACTCGACTCTCTCACCCAGAGCCTGGATGGCACGCATCATATCTGCCATCGAAGGTTGTTGAGTGCTAGAAGGGGGATCAGGAGCAACCACTACAGGGGAAGGAATAGGTTGTGGGGCATGAGGAGAGGAAAAATCAACGGAGCGAGATGAACTTCTCCTGACTCTATCTCTCTCTAGCCTACGTGTGTATTTCTGGAATTCGATGAAATCGAATTCCGAAAGCCCAACGCATTCCTCACATCGATCTTCCAATTGACAGGTCTTATCCCGACAATTGGAACAAACGGTGTGAGGATCGATAGAGGCCTTCGGAAGACGCCTTGAACAGTCCCTAGCATTACATTTCCTGAATTTAGGGACTTGAGAAGGGTCAGCCATCTTGAATTAGTCAAAGGGGAATTCAAAATCTATCCAAAGTCGTCAACAAATAATCCAAAATCAATAAAAGAATGCAAGGATGTATTGAAGATAACGTCTGCAAAGCGAAAGCTCAAAACTAGAAATGTGTACTTCACCAAAATATGTGAAAACCAATCCAGTAAGCAACAGCGAATTTAGTAGGTCTTGCCGGTGGCACGACAGAGAGAAAATTGAGTTCTGTGCTTACATTGAGTACTGAGTACCTGCTCGACAGATGGCGCTGTTGATGTACACCCCCTACCTGCATAGCGATCGCTGGCGGATTTTGAACGTAGAGTTTTTCTGTCGGGCAGCAGAGCTGCAGCTTATATAATCACCGGCTAAGTTTAATATTGAAAAATGACTTAGATAATTATTGAATCATGAAACAGCATAATAAATCTATGGAAACTTCACTTTTTAAGTTCGACATACATCCAGATCGACTCTCGGTCCCTACCTCGGTCATAAGCCGATGACTACCTATACCTATCATCCAAATGCATTTTGAGGTCTTATAACAGGGGACTATCTTTGCTCGTGGGAAGATCTCAGCCAGCGGGAAGATCTTTGTTGCGTGCAAGAAGACCTTAGTGCATGTAAGGCTCTCAGTGCATTGGTAGATCTCAGAGTGGACTGGTAGCACTGACATAGAACAAGTTGTGTGTGATGTGGCTCCCATTCTCACAAGTGGTTGAGAACATTCTTGGCTACTCAAAAGTCACAATCACGCGAGGTATGAGCCACAATTATGCGAGGTATGATTGAGAGGTGGCCAAATACCTGGTGACTGAGTGTGTGGAGACAGAAGAACAATTACACGGAGACCATACATCATATTCACGCTCACGCTTGCATGAGGGAACATCTCATCTTGAGATGACTAATCATAGGTTCCTCTTCCACCATGAGTGAGCTTCTCTCTCTTTCGAGGCTGAAATCTTCTTAGAGAAAGATCCTGAGGTTTGCCTTGATTGTCAAGGAGAAAGAGCGGGAAAAGGGCGGTATCCTGATACCGGCATCACACACACCGCTTAACGATACACCTTTTTTGGCTGGGTTGGTTCTTGGTACTACACTGCCTCTCTCGTGCGTACCTAAGGAAAGGTGGGTTTAAGTCTCACAAGACTCTGGCAAAACTGTCATCCTCGATGTAGGAGACTTCCTCTTTAGGGGAGAAGGAGTGACATCAGAGGTGTCATCAGCCAAGGATGATGTTGAAAATGCAGGAGGGGTGTGGGGGGGGGGGAAGGAAGTGCTAGTTGACCTCTTCCTCCACTTACCATACTTCAGAGTCGAGGATTTTGGGGCGCCAGCAACAACCATACTACAGCACGAGAGGTCAAATCATCCTCCCTAACAATAGGTGAGCACACATCATTGGGTATCACATCCTCTAGCGCCTCCACAGGTGGAGGAGGTGACAGGGAAGGTTTTAAGGACCTGGTGTTAGCCAGCACCTTTAGGAACTTTTCTGCAGATAGAACACCAGTGATGCCCAACGAAGGCCAGAACTTCTGCACTTCAAGGTTCTCAATAATGTCGTTGGTAGGCACAACAAAAGACACATTTTGGGGCAAAGGTAGAGGAGTATTCCCTTCACTAGGGGAAGGCAATACTTCTGTTTTCACTGAAGCATGCCCAGAGTAAAAGCTGGGTTCCCCTCCCCCCCTCACCAATTCAACCAGATGGCCCATCCTTAGAGGTTTCTAAAGGAGTCTCAAGAGGTCGAGAAGATGAAGGAGAGAAAGAGGAGCTAAAACGCTTCTTCAGCATCAGCTTGGGTATTGCCAGATCTAAAACCAAAGAATCCGTCTTAGTTTTCTTTTGAATCCACCTACTGCAGAGGAGGCCACAACCTGCACTTATTGCAAGGGGATGAATATGAACAGGCATGTCCCATGAAAAATGCACAAAGATGAAAAGGATCCACAGTAGGGTTATTCATAAACCTGCCATACTTCATGCCAAGCTTACCAGGACACATTTGCATGTGGAGTAACCATCACAAATTGCAAATAAACATAAAAAAAGACGTTTAATAGGCAGCAGAAGGAGAAAGAGGTACGTTAGTATAGGTTGCGGCTTAAATCAAAATGAGTACATAGCTGACTGTCGGTTGGGCAAGGTTTACCCTACTACCGGTAGTAACTACTGCTACCTCATAAAAACTTTAATGGCCATTACAGCTGAGCTAAAATCACACTCTTAATATCATATGATGGTTCTTATCTGTATAAGAATAATTGGAAAAAATGCCAAAAAAAAAATATAATACATTCATTATTTTTCATAGGAAATTAACATGAACAGAAAATCTGAAATTACTGTGTCTCAATTCATATTTACAACCATGGCAAATGAAGCAGTAAAAACTCATTGATTACCAGATGACTCATACAGAGAGCAAGTCCCAACATTCAAATCAAGAGAAAAACTACATAACAGGTCACCTCTCTAAGAGAGCTTATTAGTTTTGCTTGTAGTCGAATGATTTAATACTAATTTCGGAGTAAATATAAGTTGGACTACTTGCTAACAACAGTAAAGTAATGACAGATTGTGGTTTATGTAAAACAGGTAATATTAGCTGAATCTTTGAGAGAAAACTGATATTTGAAGTTTTATAATAAGCTGTGCAAATGAACATCTTACCTCTAGATGGCATACACTGCCCTATGATTTGCCTACAAAGAGGACAGCACGTCTTGGTTGGGTTGGGACGTGCAAGTCTCCTTAAGCAAGGTTCACAAAATACATGACAGCATGGTTGAGCAACAAATGGACTGTAAAGCAGGTCTAAGCACACTGAGCACGTGAGATGTGGGGGAATGTCTTCAAACCATCTGTTGTTTTCATCTTCATCTGAAGACTCCTAATAGGGAGAGAGAGAAAAAAAAAATGAAAGCAATGAGATACTAATTAATGTAGTACTGTACTGTGTACATGATATTCATTAAAGGCACTTGGGTAGTTAATGGGTTTGTCATAATCTCCCAGTTTCAACCCTTAATATACCAATTAACATATAGGCTATATAGCAATACTAGTCAATAATTAACAAATAAAGAAAATAGTATACAAAATAAAATCATTAATCATCTTCTTCAGTGATAATTGATACTACACTGTATATGGACATCACTCCCATTTATATCATAACATCTCACCAAATGCTGTATTATGATAGGCAACTGCAGGAACTCACATCACATATCCACTCCTTCCATTTCTGAGCCAAGTGTAAGAGATAAACATTTATTTGCAATACTGTATCACACCATAGCACAACTTAATTTCCAGCCATTCAAGTAGATTCAGTTTCAAAGTAGTTTTTGGATTTGGCGAGTAAAGGACTATACAGGGTATTTTGAAGTGCCTGGGTTGGTTCATGTTACAGCTAATATAGCCTTGAGTGCTATCATTCAAGTCTCCTGACTGTTGATATCTTAATTAATTAATCAATAAATAAATAAATCTAGTACAGTATATCTATTGTATATATATGTGCAGTATAAGTACAATAAAGCATCCGAGTCTATAATTATTATCATTATTACTAGCTAAGCTCCAACCCTAGTTGGAAAAGCAGGATGCTATAAGCCCAAGGGCTCCAACAGGGAAAATAGCCCAGTGAGGAAAGGAATTAAGGAAAAACTAGAACAGAAGTTTTAGACCAATAATAACATTAAAATAAATCTTTCATTTATAAACTATAAAAACTTGAAAATAACAAGAGGATAAAAACTATAAAAAAACAAGAGGAAGAGAAACAAGATTGAAAAGTATGCCTGAGTGTACCCTCAAGCAAGAGATCTCTAACCTAAGACAGTGAAAGACCATGGTACATAGGCTAGAGAACAATGGTTTGACTTTGGAGTGTCCCTCTCCTAGAAGAGCTGCTTACCATAGGTAAAGAGTTTCTTCTACCCTAGCTAAGAGGAAAAGCAGCCAATGAACAATTTCAGTGCAGTAGTTAACCTCTTGAGAAAAGAAGAATTGTTTGGTAATTTCAGTGTTGTCAAGTGTATGAGGAAAGAGGAGAATGTGTAATGAATAGGCCAGACTATTCTGTGTATGCATCGGCAAAGATGAAATGAGCCATAACAAGAGAAAGGGATCCAAAGTAGTACTGTCTAGCCAGTCAAAGGACTCAAAATTTCTTTGGCGGTAGTATCTCAACAGGTGGCTGGTGCCTTGGCCAACCTACTACCCATTCAGTCATTTGAGTCACCTTAAATGGTTAATAAGCCTCAGTTTTTGTATACTTTTCAAGATTTAAACTCAATGAGCTAATGGCCAAAATTTTGGGATAATCTATTCCGATACAATCAACAGAGGCTATCTTTTTATAAGACAGGACATTAGCCTATCTTAACCATTCTTATGTACAAGAACCAAGAGTAAATCTAATAGTTTTTATCAAATAGAGGATATAGGACTTGGATAACCAAAGAAATTTTATGTAAGGAACATTTCATTGGAAATTTTATCTGTAGCTGCTTCTCTGGTAACAATACAGTATTACCTATTTTTCATTAAAGAGAAGAAGTTTGCAGGTAATTTTAACTTAATTGTTAATTTTCTCACAATTAGAGATTCACTAGATCTGCCTAGGTTAAATTTTACTCTAGTTGCTAAATGATCAGGCAGGGGCTAAAGAATGGCAGAGATTAAGAAACTTAGGGAAGTACAGTAGGTTTAGTGACATATTAGGGCTAGCACCATCCTTAGTTTGGGCTTTGTTTACTAAGTACCTCCCTTACACAAATATTAATGAGACATTTTTATGGCATGACAATATTATTATTTTTCTCATTGAATATGTTGAGATAATGTGGCCTTATATCATCAATAATGGTTGGGGCTTTGCGATAATTATTTAACTTTTTTGAAATTTGAGTCAGAATGATGGTGCTTGGCACACTCGAGTTGAATGATTCCTTAAATGTTTCTATCTTTCAACTTGGTCCAGTTCTCTCTATCGCCAAGCCTTCACCTTTCTACAATCCTGATTTGTGCATTAAACAATCAGATTCTGAGATAGAACAGTCCATAACTCAAAATCACCACATCCCTTCTTTTGCACTTGGCCTAAGTGCCAAAGATCAATCATGCTAAGCCTTGATCAATAATAAGGCATGTTCTGTACCAGGCAAACAGGTTTCAAAAGGCCTTTAGCTGGGGATGGGCTAACACTGACAAGTTATCGAGTGTTAAATGTTAATGAAATAAGACCGAATTCCAACACAGATCAATCAAATACATTTGGAAACTGGAATGGAAGTACAGATCAGGAAAGCAGATGCATTTCATAGTTTCTTGATTTTACAACTCATTTTGTCAGTAGATGTACTAGTGCCTATATTTATTTTATATCAGTTAACCTGTGATGAACTAGAGGCTGAGCTTGCAAGCAAATGGAACAATCTGCCAAATGAAACATGATGCAAGTCAAGTTTAGTTGAAATTTCCTTCACCCCATCAAGATTTAAGAGAATCATATGATATGCTACACCATCAACCTACAAAATATGATATAATATGATATACTGTAGTTTAGAAGAGCTTACTTTGGTAAGTAGAGAGATATTATGATAAAAATTACAGACTCAAGTCTTCTCCCCAATAGAGTGACTAGGACTGTCGCAATGCACGATACACATAAAGAACCGGGATCTTGACCTCACAGAAACAATTCCCTTGAACACTCCAAGTAGTAATTATGTACTAATGAACTAGGGTAAGATATCATAATGTGCAGTAATAAGTAAACAATCTGCATTGTGTCTCCAATAATCCCAGTCAACGGGGAAACTGGAGGGGCAAAGAGAGAGTGGCACAACAGTTATCATTTACTGCTAGAATATTCATTCCTTTACTAAGGCATGTGTTTATTGAAGGGAAAGAAATAGAAAATTTTTAAAATGTAAAAATCTTTTAGGCAAATGTTAATTGAACTACAAAAGAAGAAAGAGAATCAGTATTATCTTGAGCTCTCAGACACTACAAAGAACTTTCACCGTTACCCTTTAGCACATTTATCATGAACACATACATCAAACTGCCAAAAGCATAGGGTCTTATTCTTCAATTTGCAAAAGTACAGTGTTGCATTAGATATTTGTTGCAAGTGTTGCTCAAAAGCTATCTCATTGAATTTTTAGCTCTAATTTAAGTAATTACTAGGTTACTATTTATTGAAGCATGCAGTGAATATGATTTAAATAATTTAATATAAATAATAAAACTAAGAAACTAACAATTTACCAAAATATTATATAAATCATATGCAGTCTAGTATGAAACGTCATTTACTGTAAAAGCCCAGTTTAAAAAATTATCCAAGACATAAGCTATTTACATCATACTGTACCTTGTCAGATGATAGCGATGCACAAAAACTGGAAGCTTTTCCATCCGACTGCATTGACTGAAAGTCACTTTCTGTACTTGTCACATGTTTCTGCCTTTGCCTAAGCCTAGCCTGTCCACGAATTCTTTTTCTTGGTGACTCATTTTGATGGGCCACCGATGATGTCAAGGGTACATTTCCAATGCTATCTTGTAGCTGCATATCTTTAGAGCTGGAAGATGTTGAAGGATTCTCTTCTGTAGATAACAATTTATAATGCTTTTGTAAAATTATGCTACATAATCCAGTTAACATACTGTACATTTTAATTCTTATATAATCTGAGACTGCTAAAACCATTTTAATTCTTATAAAACCAGAGGTTGTTATAAAACATTATAATTCTTACATAAGAAAAGATTGTTAAAAATATTCTAATTCTTTTAAAACAAGAGGGTATTAAAAATATTAATACTTATATAACAAGCAATTAATTGAACATAAGTTCCAAAGTATGAAGATAAAAACATTGATTCCATTATAATGCTGTATTTGAATAATCACAGAGGAAAAATATTAAGATAAATCAGTAGTACCTATAAGAATGTTAACAATGTTAAAAGCAAGGTAGAAGTTATAAAGTAGTTACTATGCCGTAAGATAAGGCTGATTCCAAACTGCTAATAATAGGAATACTGAAATAGAATAGTTTTTAATAATAATAACAATAGCACCAATAAAACTAAACAAATCATAAAATAGATAACCCAGTATTTATTCTAAAACACTGAAAAAAAAAAACACATCCATTACAGTAATGATGAATATCAAATTTTTCAAGACACAAGGAAGGTGATACAATAAAAATAAACATGATTACTTTTCAAAATACAGTACAGATTATAGTGAAAGTTCTCGTTTAACTTGACTACTATCTTTTAACATATACCAAATCCACAAATACTTTATCATTCAGTTCTTTACCTCTGATAAAAAAACTCTTAATATATGTTATATTGAACTATGGTAGAGAACAGGAACGATACTAATCTGATCAAAGAAAATGACATTATTTGGATCATAACCTAAGATGAAAACTTAATGAAGTTCACATTAGATTTGTAATATATTATAAAATCATATTCTATTTAATTTCGTTAGAATAATAAAGTTAGTTAAAAATATCCCCAACCATAAATATAGGGCTACAACTTTCAACATCAAATTCTTATAAACATCAAGTTTCCCTAATAAGCTCCTTTCATAAGTCTCGAATGAAAAATTCTTCACAAATTCATAATTGGCTATCACTCTATTATGTTCCTTGACTTTCAATAAATGTAACCATGTCTTATTTAAAGTAACATGAACTCCTGTGAAGAATTATCCACATGCTTTATTTTTATTTCCTCATGAGCATGATTGTTAACTCTAATCATATTTAATTTATACTACCCCTTCTGTGAAGAATTACCTTCACTCCCTATTTTTATGCATCTATATGTAATTTGTCTTGTAGATGATAGCAATCAATTCTTATCATGTTTTGCTTAAGTTAACTCTCTCCCCTTTCTCTTCTTCCCTTTTTCTTAAGGGTGTGTAAAATTATCTTCACTTTTTATCTTTCATTTAACTCATCCATGATTTACCTTAGTTGCTCTTTTCCATTTTCTTTTCTTGTTTTGATTTATTTAGCTACCCTCTTTGTTTTCTATCCGATTTATTGAGATCTCTGTTCATGACATAACGACAGGCAGGCTTCTTCAGTAGTAACTAGCTTTCTGCATGGAATGGTTAATATTCCCTTGAGCAGCATGTTCTAAGATAAATTATTTTTCTGAT
This sequence comes from Palaemon carinicauda, assembly GCF_036898095.1. NCBI lineage: Eukaryota > Metazoa > Arthropoda > Malacostraca > Decapoda > Palaemonidae > Palaemon > Palaemon carinicauda. The sequence continues at coordinate 79,484,699 of NC_090746.1, forward strand.
CTAGGTTGTAAATTATACTGTACGTTAGAATTCATGCGTATTTTATTTACATCTCTCTGTATAACTTTCAAGTTTGTTTGCCTAAGAAATTTATATTCCTCCATGCACTGTCTTTGCCGATTTTTCTTTCATTAAATTAATTATTGTATGTATATACCAGACACTTACATTTTACACTGAAGTATATTTCCATGGAGCTGTATTTTATATAGACACCCTACAAGACCTCTACTTCTACAGACAAATTAATCACATTTTCTGATCCCAAAAAGGTACCTCAAGACCAGGATAGGCCTCGTAGAACACTGAACTAGGTCAAGCTCTCAAGGATTCATATGGCCTGTCCTCTGTAAACATCTTCCCTACCTCTTGCCTCATGTATCCAGAGGAGGATGAAGTCCCTCTGGAAGTAGTACAGCAACAGAGCCTCCTTTACCCTGTCTTTACCAACCAATCACTGTCAGACGTTCAAGTAGAACTCCAAGTCTTCTGACGAGTTTTGATGAGTCACATCCCTCGAAAAAAAACGTAGACAAATCAGGACTAAGAACCTCCAACTCCTCATCAAGATCTGGCTCTTTAACCATCTTAGGTTGGACATCAACTTTCTCATCTACCAAGTCATTACCAACCAAAAATTAAACGGCACTTATAGGCAACTCGGAAACCATACCAACAACAGCAGGACCTGATAACCAGTTACAATGAAGATCTGCATTATACAAGAACACTAAAAAGGCCACCACCCACCACACGAACAGTAGCATACTCCCCAGTAAACAAATTCTCAGTCACAGGGACAACTCCCTTCAAAATAAGTGATTGAGCACAACCAGTATCACTCATGATACAAAAAAGGATGCGGTGAACCACTATCAACACTAAAAAAACCCTTAGCAGAATATGGATGGAGAACCACATCAACAGATCTGAAATAAACACTGAAATTAACAAGCTTTCCCCTCAAAAAAACGTGGTTATATACACTGTTACCCTCTACAGCAAGACTCTTATAGAGCAAGACCCACCCCATAGTATCAACTTTTTCCTTCCTCTTCAGTTTAAAATATTCAGACACCGGGTGACCAGGTTTCTTACAATAATTACACATTATAGAACTGCTACTAGTTGACATGCTATTGAATCTGTTGCTCTAAGGTTGATATGAGAATCAGAACATGAACTTTGATGTACAACATCTATACTAGAGTGCTTATCAGTATCCCTATATTATTTTGAGCTATTAAACTTTTTGTCATAAAACCTTGGCTCCTTGTGAGCCAGTACATAATTATATGCACATAGAGATGTTTCACGAACGGATAACTTTTCCTCATTTAAATAATCCTTAATATTCTCACTCACACAATTTTTAAACAGTTCAATCAAAATAATTCCCCTTAATCTCTCAAAGTCATCCTTACCCTCTGCTGCCTTACACCATTTATTAAACCAATCCGATTGTTCCCAACTAAATTCTACATATGCCTGTTTATCTTGTTTTGCCCAAGACCACCTTGTGTGCAGTGCGAGAACTGCAGTATGCTGACGACAATGCCACCCCAGGTCAGACGGCAGAGGACCTGCAGTCGTTAGCTGATGCACACAACTCTGCCTACGAACGTTTTGGGATGCAAGTCAACACAGACAAAACCAAGACCCTCGTCCAACATCCACCAGGACTGATGCTCCCCAACTTCAATACCACAGTGAATGACCAACCGTTAGAACAGGTGGACCGGTTCTCCTACCTAGGGAGCATCCTAACATCAGCTCCCACAAGCAAAAAGGACGTGGAGAACAGGATCAGGGCAGCCCACTCCGCCTTTGGCCGACTCAACTGCCGCGTATTTAACAACCACGCGCTGACAATGACCACCAAAATAATGGTGTTCAGGGCAGTAGTCCTCTCCACGCTCCTGTATGGATGTGAAACATGGACGCTATATAGAAACGATATTAAAAACCTAGAACGCTTCCAACAAATGAAACTGAGGCAGATCTTGAAAATCCCCTGGGAGAGCCACACCACCAACATTGAAGTCTTAGAACGTGCCTCGCTGACCAGCGTGGAGGCCACCATCATCCACCACCGCCTCCGCTGGATAGGACACGTGCATAGGATGGATCCATCTAGGCTCCCAAAGAAAATATTCTACGGAGAACTGACCCAGGGCACCAGACCACGAGGAGCCCCGAAAATGCGCTATAAAGATCAACTAAAGCGCACCCTGGCTCTAACTGACATCGATCCTTCCTCATGGGAAGAAACAGCCAGGGACAGGAAAACCTGGAGGAGTACAGTACACCATGGCACCGTGGACTTCGAGGAGAGGAGGAGACAAAATGAGGAGGCTAGGAGGAGAAGAAGGAGAGAGCGATTAGAACAGCCCCGCCCACCACCTACCCTCCCTTGTGAACACTGTCCGCGACTCTTCCACCACAGACTAGGACTTAACAGCCACATCAGACATAAGCACCCACCCCGCAGATAGGAGGCTGATGGCTAACGACAGAACCCAATACTTGGACACGAGTGGGCGCCGACGACGACGACGATAGTGAATTCTATAAGCTTTGCGAGTTAATTCATAGGCCTGTTAAATCTACTTCAATGTCCTATTCCCTTTATAGTTGATTTAGCATGAAAATTGCAAAACAGTAACAGCAAAAGAAAATAATAGCCAGCAAACATTATAATAACTATATCAAAGACTAATGTTAATTATTTGCAATATTTTACAAGAATCATAGAATATTCACAGTTCACCTATTAATAGCAATTTACACACAATGTAATACAGGCCTATGGTTTATTCTCTGATTTAGTGACTCGGATGAAGAGAGGAACGTCAACTTCCATTTTGTTACTATAAAATGCTTTATTGTGTTCACTTAATCCTTAATAGGGAGTTAAATGCCAGATTGTGCTAAACTGATTGCTGATTTAGCAGCAGCATCTGCATTTTCATTACCAACAACAACATGGACAGGAATCCAGCATATTTCAATATAACCCTTGAGAATAGAATTTATGGAGTTTTTTAATTTGTGATACCAGCTTGTTTTTTGTTTTTGTGTAACTTTTGGGGCCTTCTTTGGCACTTCTCAAATAAGAATGTATAACAAATTTGAGATTCACACGATCTTCAATCATTTTAAGAATATTAATTGCTCTCAAAATGGCAGAGAGCTCTGATGTAAATAATGATGCTTCAGTAGATAATGAGGACACTTGTTTTGTCTGAGGATAATACAGCCATCAGTACACATAGCACAGTGAGGTGCTTTCTTTTTAATATGTTCCAAGGCATGTTGTTTATGGTGACTTGTAGTATGGATGTATTTCTTTGAGGAATAAAAAAAAATGGAAGCATATTCTTGTTTTATTCATGATAAAAGGTGGATAAAAAAAAAGATGGTGGAATAAAGTTCACCCTGATGTTTCTAGATTCTAACAGCTATTTGTTCTAATTGGGAATGGAGGTTCATGATTGTTTATAAATACATCACTTTGGCTAAAAAGTTTCTTTGTTGCAGAATTGGTGGATAAGATCTTCAAATCTCTTCGTATTTTTTAAAAATTTTGATGCAAGGACAAGAGTGGCTCCCCCCCTTTCGGAGAAAACTGCAATTTTGGGGAGATTTCAATGTATCGCTACAATGCCATGCCTCAAGTGTGTACTGGATATAACGACTTTAAAGTAGCTTCAGATCATGATTCATAACCTGAATATTACTAATGCTTTATTGATCATCATTTGATGTCATTGCACCCAATATTGTATGAAATATTTTCATCATTACGTTGATAAGAGAACATTATTACATTTCGATGATTTGAAGTGATATATTTTCTACTCAATTGAGGTGGGTATTAATGCTACAAAAATTTTACCTTTTCTTGGAATTGGATTTGATCATATCCTCAAGTAAGATTTATGTCTTCGTTTTACTTCCATATGCTAATTTAGTAAAATATTATTGCTTGAGATTTTTCCTGTAAAAAGTGTGAACCTGAGACACAGTCCAAGCTTGTATTTTTCAAGTGGTATTTTCAAAAATTCTTTGCAAGTGACAAAGATTATTTGAAGAATAGGATATTGCAAATTTGTCTACATAAAAGCTACCGTTGAACTACAATGCGATAATGCAAATTTCTGCTTATCCTCGGTAAATCTTTTATTGTAGGAGATATCTTCCACAACATCAAAATTCAGTGATTATTATCATTATCATTATTAATTGCTAAGCTACAACCCTAGTTGGAAAATTAAGATGCTATAAGCCCAGGGGCTCCAACAAGGAAAATAGCCCAGTGAGGATAGGAAACAAGGAAAAATAAAGGGATTTTGACGAAGGAAAAATCTATTTCTCTCGAGGGACCTGTGTCGCCCAGTGAAATGCTCCTTATAGCACCATTTTTAAGGTATAAATACTGCTAAAAATACCAGAGAAAAAGTTGCATGGATTGCCAGGAACAAACCCAACAACAAGAAGAAGAGAAATAAGATAGAATAGTGTGCCCGGGTTTACCCTCAAGCAAGAAAACTCTAACCAAAGACAGTGGAAGACCACCGTACAGAGGCTATGGCACTACACAAGACTAGAGAACAATGGTTTAATTTTGGAGTGTCCTTCTCCTGGAAGAGCTGCTTACCATAGCCAAAGAGTCTCTTCTACCCTTAATAAGATGAAAGTGGCCACTGACCAATTACAGTGCAGTAGTTAACACCATGGGTGAAGATGAATTGTTTGGCAATCTCAGTGTTGTCAGGTGTATGAGGACAGAGGAGAATATGTAAAGCATAGGCCAGACTACTCAGTGTATGTGTAAGCAAAGGAAAAATGAACCGTAACAAGAGAGAAGGATCCAATGCAGTACTGTCTGGCCAGTCAAAGGACCCCATATCTCTCTACCAGAAGTATCTCAATGTAAATACTTCTTCTCCTTTGGTGGATTGAAAGTGGGCAGCATTACATTATTAATCCTGCTTATTTTTTTCAATAATGCAACCAATAATATTTGAAAATTTCTGCTTATTGTGAAATAGTGAGCCATTATGCACCAATACTTGTTTTGCAGGTCTGCTATATGAACGATTACTTTTTTCTAAATTTCTGCCATACCTCCATTGGGGTACTTTCTGATATGATAGATACATATTTCAGCAACAAATTACCTTGCTTTCTATACCTTCTTTTCTAAATAGAACGGAAATCTTATAAAACTGTAGCTTCAATACACTAATTTCTATAGCTATATCAATGAGTGTTTATTGTACTTCCTGATAATAGGAGCCTGTTACACATATTTTTAAATCTTTTATATGTGGTTTATAATTTTGTTCTAATTGCATGCTTTCTTTTATCAATTTGGTTAGTGTGTCTGTCGACCAAGGGACATAGTGCTTCATTGATCAGGTATTAGACAGAGTCATAGATACATCAGTGGGTCAAGTGATGTAATATACAAAGAAATCACTTGTTTCATCATGATCCTGTGAATGATCAAAGGGAGGCACTTGACCTGTATACAACTTGAAGTTCTCCCAGTCAGCTTCATATGTATCAAACAGTTGATTGAATAGGAGTTGGTGTATGTCCTAGCGTGGTTATCAAAATAGGGAAATGGTCAATGCTTTGAAGGTCTTCTAAGATATTCCATTCAAATCTATCAACAATGCTGGTAGATCAAAGTTAAAACTTATTGATGAATATGTTCTATGAAGTTTTGAATAGTAAGTTACCTATAAATTGAATTCATTTTTTGCTTGGTAATGACTTGGTTTATGAGAAATTGTTCGACCGAAGTTCCAGTTGGACTTCAGTAAATATTAACAAAGCACACCCTGGTCTTCTACAGAATAGTGCCTTAACCATCAATAGAACAGGCAAGTACTTTAACAAGTGTCCAGTGGACCTAACATTGGAGCAGACGGTGAACACAGATACAGCTTTTAGATACACAGGTCTGTTATCTGCCACCAAAATTTACAGTACATGCCTTCGATGAATAATAATCAAGTTTGCTCAAGCTGCCATCACAGCCATTGTCCAGGAGTTGGCTGGGATGTTGAACTGTGAAAATACAACTGCGGAATGGCACAGATCATGACACAAAAGGATACCAACAACTTACAGAAGATCATTATGCAGATAAAAGGATGCTGCAATCCCTTTTTGAAGTAATTTGAAAGTGACCAGTAGACCTATCAAGGAATGTCTACTTGGATTAAGACAAAAGGGGAAAGAGCACCATGAAGACTTCATTAGGCCATGCTTCGAAGACCCAAACAACTTCAAACGATCAATCAAGAAGGAAAGACTACTGACGTTCACGAACTGCAAGTCCAGTAAACAGAGCAAAGACAAACAGCCTCTCTGGTGTGTTTACATGATCTGTTGGGACTACTGCTTGTACTAACCTGTAAGAAAGATCTGAGCTTGAAACATGCTCTCCTACCCCTTAACGACAGTTCTACACTTAATGTGCAGTTCTGATGTCTTGATGGTGAAAACAGACAAGAGTACTTATACGTCTCCTGAAAGATAGAGTCGAACGATCAGATTCACCCATGGATGGCAATATCCTCCTGAGGACCCTCACATATCTTCCAGGAACATATGGTGGCTTAACGGCTGGTATTCTACAGCAAGCGACTTCTATGTCAGGAAACAGAGTCAACTCGACATAGTTTTTAACGAGCACCCTATTCCGCCTATCAAGGGGAGTGAACAGGCTGGAAGAGGTCATAGTGAGAAGAAGCAGAAGTATATTATATAGGGTGTCCTAAGAACACTAGTAACTGCCTACACTACACATCATTCAAGGAGGAACTACTGAAATTCTTAGTGGAACAAGGGACGGCACAGCACTATGCAAGATTGATCAACTGCAAGCATGTGTACCTCTCTTACCTTGAGGCCTACTTTAACTTCTATATCCAAGGAAACATAGTAGTTACAGAAGTCATTGAAGACTTTAAGACAAAAAACAAAGCAGACACACTAATATGTGCTCACATTAAATCTATGGATGATGGAACTGTTCAGGATGTGGTTGTGAGAACATCCAACACAGATATTGTCATACTAGTCCATCATTCCTGCAACATTCGAGAGAACGTATGGATGAATATTGGTACAAGAGTACGAAACGTCAGAAGGCATATCAGCATAACTGACATCATCTCCTCCTCCTACACCTACTGACATAGGGGAGATAATTGGAAAAAAGTTTTCCAATGCCCTACCTGCTTTTCACAGGTAATTGGATTATACTTTGTTTCTCAAAAAGGGCAAGGTACGTCCATTTAAGCAGCTGGAATAGGACACTTGACGTGCAAATAGTATTTGCAGAAATGGTCAAAGGAAACCTGAGCAAGAATGCACACAAGCTGTAATATCCATTACAGCATGGATGTACGGCACAAAGACAAAGGGGGCAGCCTTATCCTTGGATGCACAATGACACCAAATGTTTGAGAAACACTTTAAGCCAGAGTCAACTAGTATAGACCCCTAAACGAAATTAAGGGGCATCAATACAATAATGATTCCACCCTGCAAGCCAAAGTTTCCCAATACTGCATATCTTTTGCTGCAAGAATTTGGGCAAATGTAGACGTTACGACATCTAGCAACATCCTCCTGAAGATAATGGTTGAGAACTCCAAGACAAATCGTACAATATTTCTTTGTTCAGTGGTCCCCAACTGCCAGATGCATTGGTATCAGACAAGGAAGCTACCGAAGAGGAATCTCATGATGACTTCCAGCCGTCCTTTTCAGATGAAGAGGAGGATCGTCATTGTCAGATGAGGATGAGGAGTCGGATGATAACTAATTAACCCATGCTATCTACAGAGCTAGTAAACAGAGTATATTTTTACTTCATTTTGATACTTTCACAGTTGTTAAATTTGTTTGCAAAAATAAACTGGTCACTGGAATTTCTACTAAAAACCTGGCATTCTATGAGTTGAATAAATTTTATTGAGCGCAATCATTACTCTTTTTTTATATATATAAACTTCTAAAAAGTTGCTAGCTACAGTATTAAGAATGGTTATTCCTAACTGAGAAACCAATTGTAATAATGATTACATCATCTTAAATGTGCATGTTCTATGTTAATTAGGTGTAATACTAGATGTTGTGTAACATTACCACCACAATTTCCATTCTAAAGTTGGTGATTCTGAATCATAACACCATTCTCAACAATATCCATGTTGTTTGAAATGTACACCTGCTTCCATGTTAATTAGGGGTCATTGAGTGTGATAGACCTTTGATGTATTCTCAAGTGTCCTACCCTTCTCAATTTCTACAAATACCATTATTTTGTACCTATACCTTTCATGTTAATTAAAACCTTAATTAGTGCTAATTAACACTGATCTTAAGTGATCTCTCCACCAGAAATACCATTCTTACCTTGCATATTTGGATTGTGTGATATCCATAATCATTTGGCATATAAATGAAACTTGTACCTTTCATGTTAATTGAATCCAATTTTGGAGGGTTTTCGGGTGGCACCCCATATCACACACACCACTTCCTGACAGTAAGAAAGGCTGCTCTGTTTAACAGGTGGTTAGTACTACACCCAAACACCTCAAATCTTTTGTAACTTCTGTTAATTAAACTTTGCCCCACTCCCGGACTAGATTCAGTATTCATCAACTGCATTACATACTGTACTTTTTAAGTCAATAAAAAATCTCTGACCTAAGTTATCTTTATGATGTTAACCAAATAAAAGGGTTTACAGTACAGGATGAAGACCAACAGTACTTGATGAATTATTCTAAACAATAATGCCACTATAAGGGCACTTCAGGTAAGAAAATATGATTTTTTTTATTCCTATACATACTAGAAGTATATCTCAAAAATACTTTGCTATGTAAGTTAGATATACATTTTGGAAATTTAACAAAATAACTAAAAAACAGATTCTCAATAGTCTTACCAACCTGCAAACTGGACATTGGCCTCACCAAATGATATCCACAATCTCACAGTGCATCAACCATGAATTAGGACAAAAAGAAATTTTACTTTTCTAAAACCTACAGGTTAGGACATGAGAAATCAAAATACATAAGAAAGAAAAACAAAACATGTTTATTCAATACCATCACATAGTTGCTGAAGAACTGGAGATGGCAAGGCGGCGACGGAATTGCAATCTGATGTTTCTATTATTGGTAAAGTTTTAATGTCTGCTTCAGTGAGAGCTACTGGACAATTAGGATAGGATATGGGGTTGGGCAACACTTCCGTAGCATGTCTAACATCCACCTAAAAAGAGAGAAAAAAATTACAAGAAAAGATACTTAACCTTTCTTTAAAAATCATATTCTTTTACCTTTTATGTAAACTGTATTTTGTAACTAAAAATATATATAAATTAAAAACCTTCCTAAACTCACAAATTACTTCAATACTTACCTAAAATTCATGAGTTTTTTATTCTTTAATTTTCTATTTACAAGAAGTGGCAATACGTCTCTCTGTACAACCAACAGGCCCATCGACATCTTATTATACGGTAACCTAACACTTAACTCCTCAACCAAGTCTAGGGGGTTTCATAAATCTATAAAAGATATTTCTTTTTATTGATGAACAATATTATTAGGGCTCTTCTGATGAACATCATCATTATCAACATCAGGAATGGGTTCATCATTAATTAACAAATCCCTAAAAGCATGTGGTAATTAAAATTTCAAAGGATACTAATGACTGATGAATGATGTACAATAACTCCGTCATTCCGTTATAGTGTGACGCTATGAACTACATTATCATGTCTCAACTTGATGCAATACTTTATGCATAGGGAAAAATTATGTTGAAGGTATTTTCAAGACAATATTAGGTTAAGTTAGGTTAGTCTCTCTCTCTCTCTCTCTCTCTCTCTCTCTCTATGAACTACATTATCAAGTCACAACTTGATGCAATAGTTTATGAATGGGGGAAAAGTATGTTGTAGGTATTTTCAAGGCAATATGATTATCAAATAAAACATAGACACACACACACACACACACACACACACACACACACACTCTCTCTCTCTCTCTCTCTCTCTCTCTCTCTCTCTCTCTCTCTCTCTCTCTCGTGAAAATTTCACGTTACGAGTCACATTTAACATATCTCTCTCTCTCTCTCTCTCTCTCGTGAAAATTTCACGTTATGAGTCACATTTAACATATAAATTGCCTAATTCGTTCCAAACCCTACAAAACCACCACATTAAATTTTATAACTAAGCTACAGCATAACCACAATGCAATACTGTACAGCCAAATACATTTAAACCATTCAATATATCTAAACTAACTATTAATACCTATAAATTAAGTAGTTATTAGAACAAAGTTATAATAAACTCAAAATAATACACTACATACGGTACAATAGTGTGTAGGAAATATAACACCTCATAATGTAAAAGTGCTCAAATAAAATGGATAATACTACAGGTACCATATGTATAATAATAATTAATAGATATTTTGTATCTGTTTTGTATTCTTTGATATTTCTGATTTATGTAATTATAATTAATAGATATTTTGTATCTATTTTGTATTCTTTGATATTTCTGATTCCTGTACTAATAATTGCTAGATATTTTGTATTTTTTGATATTTTTGTGTTGTGGGGTTTTGTAATAATCATTGCCATCCTTTCTTTCCCGTTCCCACTCAGTTCACCTAGTTTACTCGGCATGTTAACTTCTCTCATGTGAAGTCTCAAGAAGGGTTCAACATTGTCATCTACAAATAGATAATTTTAAACAAGGCCAAAAACAGAAAGTAAATGCGCAGGAAGTAGGGCGGATGTTGCCGACCTTTGACTTCGTCTCCGATCCATGGGTAGTGTGGGAAGCAGTTCGAGCTGCTTTCCTCAATGCTTGGTATATGCTGACCAAAGCACACGTGTACTGAATCTGTTTCCATGTCAACAGGTACACCAGGGAGAGGGGGCACAGAGTGAGAACCAGCATGGTGCGGTTACATTACCTGCCACTGCTACCCTTAGGCGAGACAAGCCCTCAGACCCCCAAGCAATGTAGGGGAAATAAGAATACCCAGATTGAGTCGAAGACCAGTTACATTAGAGTCCTACGCGTGAGTAGGCAACCCTCACTAGGCCCACCTGCCATGGTAAGCCTACCTCAACCATGGCGGACGTCGATACGCAATGAGACGTCCAACAATTTCTTTTTGTAATAGTCATATAAATGTCTCCCTGAGAGTCCGCTCTCCCCGTGTGTAATTATTTTATTAGTTAAAAGTTAATTCCATTGTATGTGACTAATGAAATCATTTAAAAGCTAGCGAGAAACTTATAATTGTTCTGTTATGTAATCTCAAGATTTAAAGTTCTATTTCACTCGCTTTGAAGACTTATGCTCATTTTTGTTGTGAAATGTTATTTTGATGATAAAATAAATTTTTGAATATACTTACCCGGTGATTATATAGCTGCAACTCTGTTGCCCGACAGACAACTCTAAGGTAAAAACTCGCCAGCGATCGCTACACAGGTTGCGGGTGTGCCCAACAGCGCCATCTGTCGTCCAGATACCCAGTACTCAATGTAAACAAAGACTCAATTTTCTCCTCGTCCCACTGCGTCTCTATTGGGGAGGAAGGGAGGGTCCTTTAATTATAATCACCGGGTAAGTATATTCAAAAATTTATTTTATTATCAAAATAACATTTTTCAATATTTAACTTAGCCGGTGATTATATAGCTGATTCACACCCAGGGGGGTGGGTAGAGACCAGCAATATATGTTTAAACTTTAATGAGCTAAGAGTTTTTATTTCATTTTAGAAGTTATCAAAATAACAAAAACAAAATAAATAGGTACCTGGTAAGGAAGTCGTCTTGAACAATTACTCTGCCTTTTAAGTACATCTTCCTTACGGAGCCTCGCGATCCTCTTAGGATGCTGAACGACCCCTAGGATCTGAAGTATCAAGGGTTGCAACCCATACAACAGGACCTCATCAAAACCCCTAATCTAGGCGCTCTCAAGAAATGACTTTGACCACCCGCCAAATCAACCAGGATGCGAAAGGCTTCTTAGCCTTCCGGACAACCCAAAAAACAACAATAAAAAACATTTCAAGAGAAAGATTAAAAGGGTATGGAATTAGGGAATTGTAGTGGTTGAGCCCTCACCCACTACTGCACTCGCTGCTACGAATGGTCCCAGTGTGTAGCAGTCCTCGTAAAGAGACTGGACATCCTTTAGATAAAAAGACGCAAACACTGACTTGCTTCTCCAATAGGTTGCGTCCATTATACTTCGCAGAGATCTATTTTGCTTAAAGGCCACGGAAGTTGCGACAGCTCTAACTTCGTGTGTCCTTACCTTCAGCAATGCTTGGTCTTCCCCACTCAGATGGGAATGAGCTTCTCGTATTAACAGCCTGATAAAATAGGATAAAGCATTCTTTGACATAGGCAAAGATGGTTTCTTAACTGAACACCATAAAGCTTCAGATTGGCCTCGTAAAGGTTTAGTTCGTTTTAAATAGAACTTAAGAGCTCTCACAGGGCATAAGACTCTTTCTAGTTCATTGCCTACCATATTCGATAAGCTGGGAATATCGAACGATTTTGGCCAAGGTCGAGAAGGTAGCTCATTTTTGGCTAGAAAACCAAGTTGTAGGGAACATGTAGCTTTTTCTGACGAAAATCCGATGTTCTTGCTGAAGGCATGAATCTCACTGACTCTTTTAACTGTGGCTAAGCATACCAGGAAAAGAGTCTTTAAGGTGAGATCTTTCAGGGAGGCTGAATGTAGCGGCTCGAACCTGTCTGACATGAGGAATCTTAGTACCACGTCTAAATTTCAACCAGGTGTAACCAAACGACTCTCCTTCGTGGTCTCAAAAGACTTAAGGAGGTCCTGTAGATCTTTATTGTTGGAAAGATCTAAGCCTCTATGCCGGAAGACCGATGCCAACATGCTTCTGTAGCCCTTGATGGTGGGAGCTGAAAGTGATCGATCTTTTCTCAGGTATAAGAGAAAGTCAGCTATTTGAGCTACAGAGGTACTGGTCGAGGATACAGATACTGACTTGCACCAGTTTCGGTAGACTTCCCACTTTGACTGGTAGACTCTAAGGGTGGATGTTCTCCTTGCTCTAGCAATCGCCCTGGCTGCCTCCTTCGAAAAGCCTCTAGCTCTCGAGAGTCTTTCGATAGTCTGAAGGCAGTCAGACGAAGAGCGTGGAGGTTTTGGTGTACCTTCTTTACGTGTGGCTGACGTAGAAGGTCCACCCTTAGAGGAAGACTTCTGGGAACGTCTACTAGCCATCGAAGTACCTCGGTGAACCATTCTCTCGCGGGCCAGAGGGGAGCAACTAGCGTCAACCTTGTCCCTTCGTGAGAGGCGAACTTCTGCAGTACCTTGTTGACAATCTTGAACGGTGGGAATGCATACAGATCTAGATGCGACCAATCTAGGAGAAATGCATCTATGTGAATTGCTGCTGGGTCTGGAATGGGTGAGCAATATATTGGGAGCCTCTTGGTCATCGAGGTAGCAAAGAGGTCTATGGTTGGTTGGCCCCAAGTGGCCCAAAGACTCTTGCATACATCCTTGTGGAGGGTCCATTCTGTTGGAATTACCTGCCCCTTCCGACTGAGGCAATCTGCCATGACATTCAAGTTGCCTTGGATGAACCTCGTTACTAGGGATATGTTTTGACCTTTTGACCAGATGAGCAGGTACCTTGCGATCTCGTACAACGTCAGTGAGTGGGTCCCTCCTTGCTTGGAGATGTACGCCAAGGCAGTGGTGTTGTCCGAGTTCACTTCCACCACTTTGCCTTGAAGGAGAGACCTGAAGCTTTTCAAGGCCAGATGTACTGCCAGTAGCTCCTTGCAGTTGATATGCATTGTCTTCTGACTCGAGTTCCATAGTCCCGAACATTCCCGACCGTCTAATGTCGCGCCCCAGCCTACGTCCGATGCGTCCGAGAAGAGAACGTGGTTGGGAGTCTGAACAGCCAGGGGAAGACCCTCTCTTAGGCTGATACTGTCCTTCCACCAAGTCAGGCAAGACTTCATCTTCTAGCGTCTTGTCCTTTTTCCAGTGAAATGCTAGGTGGTATTGAAGAGGACGGAGGTGTAGTCTTCCTAATGACACAAACTGTTCCAGGGATGATAGCGTCCCTATCAGACTCATCCACTTCCTGACTGAACATCGTTCCTTCTTCAGCATGTTCTGGATGCATAACTGGGCTTGGCTTGTTCTGGGGGCCGACGGAAAAGCCCGAAAAGCTAGACTGTGAATCTCCATCCCTAAATACACAATAGTTTGGGATGGGACCAGTTGAGACTTTTCCATATTGACAAGGAGACTCATTTCCTTGGTCAGATCTAGAGTCCACTTTAGATCCTTCAGACAGCGACGACTGGAAGAAGCTCTGAGAAGCCAGTCGTCCAAATAGAGGGAATTTGGCTACATTCCTCATCAGCCTCGTAAACACAAGAGGAGCTGTGCTTAGGCCAAAGCACAGGGCTTGAAATTGGTAGACAACCTTTTCGAAAACGAATCTCAGAAAAGGTTGGGAGTCCGGGTGGATGGGGACGTGGAAGTAGGCGTCCCTTAGATCTAAAGAGACCATCCAGTCTTCCTTTCTGACCGCTGCTAAGACCGACTTCGTGGTCTCCATGGAGAACGTCTGCTTTGTGACAAAGACATTCAGAGCACTGACGTCTAGCACCGGCCTCCACCCTCCTGTCTTCTTTGACACCAAGAAGAGTCGGTTGTAGAATCCCGGAGATTGAAGGTCCGAGACTTTGACTACCGCTCCCTTCTCTAGTAAAAGAGACACCTCCTGTTTCAAGGCTCGTCTCTTGTCTTCCTCTCTGTACCTGGGAGAGAGATCGATGGGAGACGTTGCTAGAGGGGGTTTCCGTACAAACGGGATCTTGTACCCCTCTCTGAGCAACTTCACAGATTGTGCATCTGCGCCTCTCTTTTCCCAGGTCTGCCAGAAGTTCTTGAGTCTGGCTCCCACTGCTGTCTGAAGAAGTTGGCAGTCAGACTCTGCCTTTAAAGGACTTGGTTCCTTTCTTCCTTCCTCGTTTCCCTTCGGCACGAGCACCTCCTCTGCTGGAGGCTCTGCCACGAAAGGGCGGAATAAAACGGGACGCTGGAGTGTCCATCCTTGGTCTAGCTGACAAGGTAGGCAAAGGGGTAGCTTTGCGAGCGGAGGACGCAACAAGATCGTGAGTGTCCTTCTGTATCAAAGAAGCGGCTATTTCCTTAATCAAGTCTTCTGGAAAAAGGCACTTGGACAGAGGAGCAAAAAGAAGCTCGGATCTCTGGCACGGCGTAACTCTAGCAGAAAGGAATGAGCATAGGTTTTCACGCTTTTTCAGGACTCCGGACACAAATGATACAGCAAGCTCATTAGACCCATCACGTATGGCCTTGTCCATGCAGGACATAATGAGCAAGGAAGACTCTTTCTCTGTCGGAGAGATCTTTCTGCTTAGGGCTCCTAGACACCAGTCTAAGAAGTTAAAAACTTTGAAGGCCCTAAAGATACCTTTCAAAAGGTGGTCCAGGTCCGAAGATGACCAACATATCTTTGAGCGTCTCATGGCAAGGCGGCGGGGAGAGTCTACGAGGCTTGAGAAGTCGCCCTGGGCAGAGGCAGGAACTCCCAAGCCGAGAACTTCTCCCGTGGCATACCAGACGCTCGATCTAGAAGAGAGTCTAGCAGGGGGAAACGTAAAGGCTGTCTTCCCCAAACTCTTCTTGGACTGCAGCCATTCTCCTATAACCCGCAAAGCTCTCTTGGAAGAGCGTGCGAGGACGAGTCGAGTAAAGGCAGGAGTGGTAGACGGCATGCCTAACACAAACTCTGATGGAGGAGAGCGAGGAGCCACAGAAACAAACTGGTCCAGAAAAAACTCTTTGAAGAAGGCTAAAACTTTCCTAAAGTCCAAAGAGGGTTGAGAAGACTTAGGCTCGTCCAATTCTGACTGTGGTTCATCTAGGTGTGCAGCAACATCATCATCAGAAAGTCCCTCATCCGATAACTGATGAGGAAACGGCAGCGGAGTGGGTAACGGCTGGAGCGCTGAGTCCGGTCGCACGGGTGCATGCGTGACTGAGCCGGACGCAACGTCATGGAACTGCTGCCCAGCCTGTGAGCTGGCAACAACCATGGCAGCGCGGGGACGCACAGCGTCTACTCCAGACTGTCTGGACTGATGTGGGTGCGCAGTGGAAACCACACTGGGTAGCGGAGGTTGACGCACCGCGTCAAAACACAGCAACTCTGACGGTTGTTGTACCTCCCGAACGTCAACGGAGACCTCCGTGCGTCGCTTAACGTCAACATGCGGCTGGCAGATCACACTGGAACGCATGGGTGGCGGAACTTTCTCAACTGGAGTGCGTGAGAAGGTAACCTCAGCGTCCACAGGACGCACAACCGTAGGTGGGGAAGGTTGTAGGTTAGGAACTGCACTAACTGGTGCGGCAGCAACCTTCTCCGCACGAAAGTCCTGCATTAAAGACGTCAGTTTAGACTGCATGTCTTGCAGTAGAGACCACTTAGGGTCTACAGGAGCAGGTGCAGCGACAGACGGTGTTACTGTCTGACGCGGTACCGCTTTGCCTCTCTTAGGAGGGGTGCAGTCATCGGATGACGGCAGCGAGTCCGAACTGACCCAGTGGCTACAACCGGGCCGTTGGACTTGCGCTGAAGGGACCGACTTGCGTTTAGGTGGTCGTGAGACCTTGGTCCAGGGTTTCTTGCGAGAAACACCTTCCGCAGACGAGGTATTAATGGGCTCTCTCGTCTGAGTTGGGTAGGGGCGATCTTGGGTAGATACGCCCGATACCACGGAGGGAACGTCTGTTCGCTGATTAAAGCCTCTCGAACCCATTTGTCGTACGACATTGCTTCTCCCCTGGACTTGGGAGCTTGCAAGAGGTCCCGGACTAGGAGGACGACAGGCACGAACAGACGAACCCTCAAGCGCAACACTATCCACAACACTATCACTCGGTTGACGCACAGCGTCCACTTTAGCACTTCCCACTGCACTTTTGCACTTGAGCTCCTTCACATCCGCCATGAGCTGATTACGGTCACTAGCAAGTGACTCAACTCTCTCACCCAGAGCCTGAATGGCACGCATCATATCAGCCATCGAAGGTTCCTGAGTGCTAGGAGGGGGATTAGGAGCAACCACTACAGGGGAAGAAATAGGTTGTGGGGCATGAGGAGAGGAAAAATCAATAGAACGAGAAGAACTTCTCCTAACTCTATCTCTCTCTAGCCTACGTGTATACTTTTGGAATTCGATAAAATCGAATTCCGAAAGCCCAACGCACTCCTCACACCGATCTTCCAATTGACAGTTTTTATCCCGACAATTGGAACAAACCGTGTGAGGGTCGATAGAAGCCTTCGGAAGACGCCTTGAACAGTCCCTAGCATTGCACTTCCTAAATTTTGGGACTTGTGAAGGGTCAGCCATTTTGAATTGGTCAAAGGGAAATTCAAAAAACTATCAAAAAGTCATCAACAAAGAATCCGTTATCAAAAAGAGTTCAAGGATTTATGAAGAGAAAACCTGCACAGCGAAAGCTCAAAACCAGAATAAAGTACTTCACCAATTAGTTGTGGAAAAACTCCAGTTTAGCAACAGCGAGTAAGTACGTCTTGTCGATAGCACGACAGAGAGAAAATTGAGTCTTTGTTTACATTGAGTACTGGGTATCTGGACGACAGATGGCGCTGTTGGGCACACCCGCAACCTGTGTAGCGATCGCTGGCAAGTTTTTACCTTAGAGTTGTCTGTCGGGCAACAGAGTTGCAGCTATATAATCACCGGCTAAGTTAAATATTGAAAAAATTAACTTAATACAATAAATCCTCTTACGATGCAAAAATAGTCTAATTCACCACCTCCTACCATGTTTTATTATTTAATTAACCAACGCCATGTGGCAACATTTTGGAAATGTAGATTGTTATTTACGTCATAGTGTTTTACACATTTTAAGTCGTTAATTCCCAGAAGTGATTTGTATTTTTTATTTCCAGTGTACGAGGGTTCTCTGAAGGAATTGTTTATTGAATAAATGATATAATACAGTATATTGTACTAGCAAATTCTTACTCATGCGTGGGTATTTTATACATATAACATATTTCTGGATTTGAGGGAAGGGGCTCATCCTTGCTAGGTAAATAACCCTGAAATATGATGATTACCTCCTTGTAATCACCACTGTTGAGAAAAATTACTCCTATAAGCCCATACTTATGCATACTAAGGTATATTCAACCAAAATCTAAAAAAAACATTTTAGCCATTTTTCTAAAAACTTTAAATTTTCCAAGAAAATTGCACTTTATTCAGTATTGAATGTCATTCTAACATGAAAAGATTAGAAATTATGTAACTTACAATATGAAAAATTCCAAGATAATTTGTATTTTTCCTTAACTAATACAAACCTATAGTTATTTATGTGGATTATCTTTCGGCGAAGCTGGAAAGTAGCCATCAAACTAAAAGTGCGAGGTGGCAACCCTGCCTCACCACGTAAGTGGGTAGGCAGGGGATGGCTGGGGGGTACCCACCAGCCTATATATACTCATACAGCTGTGATCTATGTCACTTTTTGATTGCAGGCAGGACTTACTAGGGGACAGGTGATGGTAGGCCAATTTACATAAATAACTCCAGGTTTGTATTAGTTAGGGAAAAATACAAATTACAGTGTCTCCAAATTTGTCATTTGTTTCCCTACTAACAAACCTTACATTATTTATTTGGATGACTCACTCTTAGGAGAGCGGAAGTCTTAATTTTTGCATGGACAATGACCTGGGTTTACCTAGTAGAGTATATGAATGTGGCGTAAGGAAAACCTTGACATCTCGCTAAAAATACAAAGCGAGTATGATAACGGCCTGAGCAATCCAGTTGTCATGAGAGATATCATATGTACATTTTATAGAAGTACATTCCAAAGTTTATAAATAGGAAATCAACAGACATTTCCCATTTCCTATCTCGCGGGAAGCAACAGGGACGTGGACAGTACATTAAATTTATGACTGTACTAGGCTACACAAGGGAAGTAATAATTACCTGCAGAAGTTAAGGCCAACTAGCAGAGGGACCCATAGCACTGTACCCCAAGGGAGGGGAAGATTAAGAAAGGAAAATGCCAGACATACTCTCATTCATCCCATTCTTAACCCAGGTAACCAATGCACTCAACCTTCTGCTACTTGTCCAACAAGGAGCCCGAGGTATTCTTAAACCAATTGAGCAGCCACCACAGGATCTGTGGATCACGTCTTTTAGATAGTGGACTGTGAACATATTCTGATGTTTCCACAAGCCCGCTTGTAATACCTGCAACGCGGAAAAGTTGCGTTTGAATGCCAGGGACAAACTGATACCCCTGACATCATGAGCTCTAGGTCTTCGAGCCATAGGAGGATCAGGATTTAGAGCTCTTTCAATCACTTTCCGTATCCAAGATGAAATGGTATTCTTTTTAATCCTCCTCTTAACCCTTATAGAGCTAACAAAAAGCGATTTTAGTCAAGACCGTGTTGCTGCAGTGCGTTCCAGATAATAGCTCAAACTCCTTACTGGGCACAGTAACAATTGATCTGAATCATTGTTTACAGAACGTAGACTCATAATCTGAAAGGGCCCGGATTAAGGGTCCAGTACCCCCGGATTTTGAGTCTTTGCAATAAACTCCAAGACAAAGCTGAGTGTCACTTCCTCCCATCTTCTTGAATGGGCGATGTCATACGAGCGGCCATGTAGTTCACCGACTCTCTCTGCCGAGACTAAAGAGAGCAAGAACATCGTCTTCAAAATGAGATTTCGGTCAGTTGCACAGCATAATGGTTCGTAAGGATGTCCTTTTAGGGATCTCAAAACACGAACCACGTTCCAAAGAGAATGCCTAATCTCTGACTGAGGAAAAGTGATCTCACAACCCCACATGAGTAAAGAAAGCTCCAATGATGAGAAAATATCAACTCCTTTCAGCTTAAAGGCGAGGCTTAAGGCTGAGCGATAGCCTTTCACCGCTGAAACTGAAAGGAGCTTTTCCTCCCGAATGTATACAAGGAACTCTGCTATTACGAGGATAGGGGCATTGAGAGGAGAGATACCTGTATTCCTTCCACGACACCAACCACCAAAGATCGTCCATTTTACCTGATACACTGAGGCTGAGGACTTACGCAAGTATCTGGACACTCCCTCAGCAACTTGTTGTGAAAGGCCTCTCTGAAAGAGGAGACGCTGGATAGTCTCCAGGTGTGAAGTCGAAGTGACTGCACGGTTCTGTGGAAAATGTTTGCGTGTGATTGTTTGAGTGGATCTTGTCATGAAAGGGGTTCTTTCGGTAGATTTACTAGTATATGCAGGAGGTCCGGGAACCACTCTGTGTGATGCCATAGCGAAGCTACAAGGGTCATCGTTAGATTTTTGGATGCTCTGGTCTTGTTGAGCAATCTTCTCATCAAACAGAATGGGAGAAAAGCGTACACGATGTTGTTCCACCTTTGTTGAAATGGATCCTAACATAGAGTCTGAGGGTCGGGGACTGGAGAACAGTACAGGGGAAGCTTGCTGTTCAGTGATGTTGCAAACAGGTCTACTGTCGGGAACCCCAGAAAGTCAGAACTTTGTTGCCTATCAGAGGATTCAAAGACCATTCGGAGCCTACTATCTGAGTCACTCTGCTCAGATTTTCTGCAATCACATTCTTCTTCCCTGGCATGACGCAAGCCGATAGGGACACCGAATGTTCTTCTGACCATTTGAGAATCTTTACTGCAAAATGGCGTAGAGGCTGCGAAAAGGTACCGCCTTGGTTGCTTATGTAAGCCACTACTGTGGTGATGTCTCTCATTAACACCACTGATGTGACCTGCCAGCAACTGTTGGAATTGATGAAGAGCTAGGTATGCTGCTCTTATCTCTAGAAGGTTTATGTGCTGATACCTTTCGCACTCTGACCAAAGGGCGGAGATCGAGTGATGTAGCAAGTGGGACCCCCCATCCTTCTTTTGATGCATCTGTATAGAGCATCAAGTCCGGAGGAGGGACGAGAAAGGTTTTCGTCTGCCACCCACCAAAGCAGGTCCGTCACTTATTTCCGAGTAATTGGAACTCGTGTCCGGCGGATCTGAGCGTTGGTTTCACTGAGACTTGGGGATCTTATCCTGAGGCAGCCGTTTGGAAATATACGGAGGAGAGAGGTTTGGTGACCTAACAGACTCAACCATTGATGGGCCAGTAGATCTTCCCGTCTGAGGAAGGGCAATGCCACTTCTCTCAGCCTGTGTACTCTTTCGTCTGAAGGGAAGAATTTTTGTTAGACGGTGTCTATTATCATACAGAGGTATACCAGTCTCTCCGTAGGAAGCAGAGATGACTTCTCAAGATTTATCAAGACCCCCAGATCCTGACAAAACTCGAGAAGCATGTCTCGGTGATGAAGAAGGATTGTCTTCGAGTCTGCCAGAACCAGCCAGTCATCAAGATACCTGAGGAGACGAATGCCTTTCTTGTGAGCCCAAGATGTCACTAGGGCAAACAGCCTAGTAAAGACCTAAGGTGTTGTTGCAAGACCGAAGCAGAGAACCTTGAACTGGTATATCCTGTCCTCGTGTATGAATCTGAGATACTTCCTAGAAGATGGATGGATTGGGATCTGGAAGTATGCATCTTTAGATCCAGTGTGCATATGAAGTTCCTTGGTTGAACTGCCTGGATGACCATGTCTGTCGTCTCCATCCTGAACGGAGTCTGTTAAACAAACTTGTTCAGGGGAGAGAGATTGATGACTGATCTCCAATCTCCAGTCACCTTTTTCACCAAAAAACTTGACTGTAAAAGCCTGGAGACCCGTCCATGACCTCTTGGAGAGCCCTCTTCTGCAGATGGTCTGGATTTCACCCCAGAGGGCCAGCTCCTTTGCATAGAAGCTTAACAGAACTATATCCCGAGTCAGAGGAGGGAAAGATTGAGTGAACGGGATGCGATGCCCTATGGCAATCACCTCGATCGTCAGGGATCTGCCCAGTGATACTGCCACTTCTGCCAGAGGGACTGCAGGCATCCTCCGACAGGTGGTCGGTGATGAAGATTGCCGTTTTTAGCGGGACTGACCACTTAGGCCTCTCCCTTTAGCTCTCTTCTTCCCCCTGAAGGACTTGCTCCCTCTCTGGTCTTTGGACTGAAAGGGACACTTCGACAACTTAAAAGGTCCAGAGGACCTGTAAGTTGAGGGGTTGCTGACCACGTGAAGACTGGGATGGGCTTCCATAAGTCCTGGCCCTATGGAGGAGAGAATCGTTCGACGATTTAAACCCATCTTTTAGTAGCCATCTCAATCTTCTAAAGAATAAAGAGAGATGAACCTTCAAGGATGGAATTCCTCAAGCGTGAGACTTTCACCTTCGGCATCTGCTTGGGGAATTTACCTATGACGGTATACGGTATACCTCATCTTGAGTATGCATTCACCCACAAGCTGATGACGTGGTGCGATAAAAACTCAGAGTTTGGGTACCCAACAATAGGAAAGATTCCAAAGACTTCCTTATGGACTCCTTCGAAAGATCGTGGGAGCGCACAATGTAGCCCAGAATTTAAGGGGTGGACAGAAATCTTCCTGGGCGAGCCAATGTCCCTACTTGTCCTAGGATGGATGAGATCGGCGTGCGGTGGAGTTAGGCCGCTCACCCTCCTATTCTGTCCCTTCGTCCAGGTCTGCCTCGCCTTCACTGGAGTAAAGGGAAGGTTATCAAGAGAAAAATCAGTAGCTGGAGGCCCCTTGTCACTTGATCGAGATGGGGAGGATCTTCGTGCCTTGTCTGACAAAGGTCTCCTTCTAGGGTTAGAACTCTAATGCAACGAACTCGATTCGGACTCTATGGGAATCTGAGGAGTAGCTCTGACTGGACCAGTCAGGGGCTGTAGCGGTGGAGGTGCCACACCCCAAAGACTTCTGCAGAGTAGTTAAGAAAGCACTAACCCATAAAGGGAGCTCAGCAATCTTCGAGATGACCTGGGTTTCCCTAGAGAATCCAAGAGGAGAACTTCATCTAGAAGGAACCCTAGGAGCCTTAGTCGGTGTAGGAGAGAGCCTCAGTGGCAAGATGTGCTCCTTTGGAGGGGCGAACGCGAGAGATCACCTCATCCGAGCGTAGAAGGTTCAGGAGAGGGCAACTAGTGGACTTCACAGATCTCCAAAGCAAGGGATACTGTGGGCTCTGGAGTAGCATCCTTCCTGGCACCATGCTGAAGGAGTTGATGCTCTCTACACAAAGGACACAGAGAGTGCCGGTCGATATCTACTGATGACATATAGATACCGCACGCGACTCAGGACATGTTCGCATGAAAGCGATCAGAAGAAGCATCAGCACACCTGAAAAGAGGAAGCAAAAAATTAAAATTCTAATGACAGCATTTGGAGGAGAGAGAGGATACCTCCGCTCTCTACAAGCCAAAAGAAAAAAGTGACGTACCTCACAGCTGTGAGAGTATATATAGGCAGCTGGGTACATACCTAAGCCATTCCCTGCCTACCCACTCAAGTGGTTAGGTAGGGTTGCTATCTCGCACGTTTAGTCTAATGGCTACCTTCCAGCTTCGCCGAAAGATAATCCACATAATTAATGTAAGGATTGTAAATATGGGAACAACTGTTCATTCACTTTATGAAAAAATGGAAAATTTCCATAAGGAAAATCGCCTTCATTTGAAAGTGATGACTCTATATTGATAAAATAATACATTTAAAAAAAAGGGACGTGAAACTTTCCCATGTTAGACTTTTAAACATAATAATCTCTTTCCCATACTTTTTAAGAGAAAGAAATCTGTCAAGAAATAAAAAAAGAAATACTGTAGGAGTTTAAAGTAACCTGAAAATAACATAGTTTCAATGGGGCTGATCCACACCCCTTTAATCAATGACTTGTTGGTCTTCTGAACCTCCACAAAAGAAGCCAGCCAAAGGCCTTAGAAGCTTTATAAGCTCATGACTACCAAACTGAACTCATTAGGACTGCAGTAAAGTCAAAGACTGGAGAGGCATTATCATAATCATCGACTTTGAAATCAACAAGCTTAGTATTCTCCAGATTTTCCTTTGAACTAAAGGGAAGCTTTTATTCACACTTTAATGTGAACTATACAGTACTTTCCAACCAGGAACACTGGAGCTTTCACAATCCTCAAAATGAACAAACAATTTAAAAAACTGACCCCGCACAAGACACAAAGAGAATGCAGGTCATGATCATCCAAAAAGAATTCCTTTCCATAACTACATTGCTAACAAATCCCAGAGAAGGCATCTTTATGCAGCATGTTACTGACAGTAAATACTGTTAATCTCATTGTTTACTAGAAGCATTAGTACAATATATTGTGAGGGAAAAAAAGGGTAATTTTTCAATATTTAAGGGTAATGTTAACATTACCAAGATCCCAGAGACAAAAGCAACATGAACATCAGGAGAGGTTCATAAAAATAAAATACATAATATTAATAACCAAATATCTTTAGTAAAATAAAATTCAAGAGGACTATAATGATCTGCAAAGTATTTGAGCAATAATGAACAAACTTACCTTGGATACAAGTAAGTGAACTTGAGGAACAATATGACTACCACAAGTACAGTGACTTCCTGATACGTAGTTAAATGAGCCAATTCGAGCTTGACAAGCAGGGCAGTTGAGTTTACCCTTTGTCCAAGATGACTGAAAATAAATTAAAAGAACAAAAGATAACAAATACTTTGTGCACTTTCCATTATTCTAGAAATAATATAAAATTATAAATTTGGAGAAAGTTTGTGTTTTTCCTAACTATACAAGCCAGTCCTTTAAATAGGATAGATTATCAGCGAAGCTGGAGTACATGGCTATTAAATTTTTATAACAAGATATAAACAGGTGGCAAATAGTTACCACCCTACATGCTCACCGAACACTCATTCTGATTGCACCCGGGAATTTCTAGGGAATAGGTGATATAGAGGGAAAGGATGTGTAAAGGATTGAGGTTTGCATAGTTAAGAAAAATACAAAATATCTCAAAATTTGTCATTACAATTTAGTCTAATAAAGCAACTAAGATTACGGCAATGGAAGGGTTTAGCGACAGAAGGGTCTAACATAATTGAAGAATTCAAGGTCAAGGCTCTGTGAGAGACTATCAAATCTGTACTGCCAAGCAAGCTTTCAGAATACTTACTGCCAAAAACACTTTGTTCCGACACAGATACAAACTTTCACTATTTATAGGGTATTACTTTCGGCAATGCTGAAAACCAGCCAAGACAATTTTAGTGAGGGAAAATTACCCCATCCACTAGTTAGCGGGAGGGGGTTGGGGTAGACTGGCTACCCTGCTCACTCACACCTGTCGGTTGAGTAACCACTTTTGCTTTTGGCTCGGTAGAGTGCGGACGTGCCGTCTCTCTCCCGTTAAACAAACTGCCTTGACTTTATTACTATTCCTTTATCTTTAGTGTGTACAGTATCGGTGTTTGGTTATTGTCCCGCTATACAGACATGTCCAGGTATTGAAGGCTGCCGCTGCGGTACCTTCATGTCGTCCGTGGAGACGGATCCACACCTTTTATGTCCGGCTTGCCAGGGAACTCAAGTGTTCACGGGATAATACCTGTTGCGAGTGTAGGCAGTGGCCTGCCTCCCAGTGGGAGAGGTTTGCGCGTAAGAAGAAGAAGTCTAAACGCGAATCTTCGCTTTCGGGGTCTTCCTCAAAATCGAAGAAATCGCGGGCTTCTGCTTCCTCTACGCCCAAATCTCTGCCCGAAGCTAATCCTCGACCAGGCCCTTCCAGGGCACGGTCGGGCAGTAGCTCAGGGCTTGTAACTCCAGGTCAACCCTGTGGGATAGGCAAGGGTGACAGCTCCCCTAGTGAGTTGTCTACTTCCCTTTCCCCAGGGAGCGCCTGTTCCTTTCCAGACCTTGTGTCTTGTGGCCATCGCTGGGCATCGATGGTCCCAATACGAAGGAAGTTCTCCTCGAACCCCTCCGAAGGGGAGCAGAGAGAAGGCGGTCATCTCCTTCCTCTGCGGAGGTTGATCCTCCTCTTCTGGGCGCAGGCGCTGTTGCCCGTCGGTCAGGCCGAAAGTCTGGTTCCGACGCCGAGGAGTTAGCTAACTCGCCAGGGGCGGTCGCAGGGCTCTCTCCAAGGCAAGCTTCCAACGAGAGAAGATTGCCTCTGTACATCGGCAATCTCCTTACGCTTTAGGTTTTCCTCCAAGGGGGGAAAGAGAACCTTGTTATAAGCATAGTTCTCCTTCGGTGAACTCTCCTCCCCTGCGGAGGAATTATCTGTAGACCTTAATCAGTCTCCCCCTCGGGCAGAGTCTGTTGAACGTTCCTCTCTGGAGGTTCGTAGAGTGGAGGGGTGGGTAACCCCTCTCCACCCCGGACATTCACCTTCAGGGTCTCTTGACGATCACCCTTTGGGCTGGCGTGATCGTGAGCCTTCGGGCTCTCGTCATGTTGATCCTGCGGGTTCTCATGACAGCAGAAGTCCTTCGGGTCTCCGTCGGGCTGAACCTACGGGCTCTCGTTACGATGGTAACGTTGAACCTCCGGGTTCTTGTACCGTCAGCCACAGTGATCCTTCGGGGTCTTGTGCCGAGGAACCTCGGTTCCTCGTTACAGTGACCCGTCGGGGTCTCGTAACCTGAGTTACGCTGAACCCTTGGGCTCTTGTAACTTTAGTCACGCTAACACTTCGGTGTTTCGTGACAGAGAAACTGCGGTTTCTCGTTGCAATGATCCTTCGGGTTCGCCCAACACAGTTCACGCCGAACTTTCGGGTTCGCCCAACACAGTTCACGCCGAACTTTCGGGTTCGGCCAACAGAGTTCACGCCGAACTTTCGGGTTCGCCCAACACAGTTCACGCCGAACTTTCGGGTTCGCCCAACACAGTTCAAGCCGAACTTTCGGGTTCTCGTCACCATAGTCATTCTTTTTATGACAGAGAGTTTTCAAGCTCTCATTGTGTTGATCATTCACGCTCACACAACACAAGCTATCGTGAACCTTCGGGTGAGCATAGCAGTGAGTTCTCTCACCAACCTGAGAGTCCTCGCGTGCACGACCGGATCAGCGTGCACGACCGACTTGGCGCGCACGACCAACTTGTCGCACGCAAAAAAAATGGCGAACATGGCACGCAGGTTCATCCTATGGCGCGCCATTTGCAGAAACATCCTGCTGCTCGCCATGCACTCGAACAACCTGTTGCGCGCCATGCACACGAACAACCTACTGTGCGCCATGTGCGCGAACAACCTACTGCGCGCCATGGGTGCGAACAACATACTGCGGGCTATGCACGCGAACAACATACTGCGCGCCATGCGCGCAAACAACACACTGCGCGCCATGCGAGCAAATAACACACTGCGCGCCATGCGCGTGAACAATATACTGCTCGCCATGCGCGCGAACAACATACTGCGCGCCATGCGCGCGAACAACATACTGCGCGCCATGCGTGCGAACAACCTTATGCGCACAACGAGCGCAAAGAAAGGTGCGCACAATCGGGAAGGGCGCATGCACGAGCTCCCTTCCGCCTACCAACAGTTCGGCGCACGAGCGCACTACCATCTTGGCGCTCACAATCAGTCTCTCAAGCCCCTTAGGCCTCAACAGAGACAACAGTCACCTGCGCGACCGAGCCCAGATCCTATCCCTAAGGGTAGGCCTGTGCTGATCTTGCCTGTAAGGAAGCCTCCCTCAGACAAGAGGGTTAGGAAACCTGTCCAGGTTCCTAAACCCAGGGAGCAGTGACTTCCTAAGGACCTCCCCCTTAGTTCCTCGGGAGCCTGTGACTGCCCGTGGCTTTGCGCCTTATTCAATGTAATGCGCCAAACCATGAAAGGAGTTGTTCCCCGCTCCCAGTCCTTAGGCGACACACCTAGGATCCCTTTATCGCCTCCTCTCTTCCCAGGGTCCTCTCCTCCCTCCGATCCTAGGAGGAGTTCGGAAGATTCCGCAAAGGTCGGTCCTTCTGGTAAGGGGAGACGGTCATCCCCTCGCAAAAGACCTCTGGAGGAGATAAGGCATGATCCTCAGGGTAGCCCCCTGCAGTTCAAGACGCCACAGGCCAGACCAAAGGGGAAAAGGAAAAGGATTCGTCCTTGGTCCCCCCCCAAAGAAGAATAGTGTTACTTTCTATGGAGATTCCTTCCGTCCCTTACCAGTCGAGATAGTGTCTAAGGAGGCACGACCTGCGACTGGACGGGACTCACCCCGTACGGCAACGGACTTACATTCCACCTGTAAGCCGACGGAGTCCTCTAGGCCCTTGGGAACAAAGGACCTCCAGCCTCGTGGGAGGGAACCGAAGGATTTGTCCACCATCACCAAATTCTCCGCTAGGCTTACTTCCTCACTGCCTCCCACGCAGCCGGAAGCGAGCACCTCCTCGGCAGTCTCCCTATCCCCAGTCTATCCAGTTGACGACTTCGACCCACTCCGGGCTCCTATGGATGAGAGCTTGGACATGGAAGGGAAGAGCAATCTCGAGGACAACGCTCTGCCAGCAGCCGCTAGCCCTAAGCTTACGGAGGATGAGCGGAAGGAGTCGGAACACGCCTTCTGGCAGGTCCTAGCTTACATCTGTTACATTAATGGACTTCCAGATCCATCGGCAGCCCCTCTAGATGGACAAGAAACGGTCCTTGATCAGTTCTACGGCACTCAGAAACCTCGAAGGACCAGTGCAGCTTTGCCCTGGTCAAAGGGGTCAAAGAGTGCCAAACAGAAGGCAGTGTCCCAGGCAACTGGGTCCACCTCCTCTCAACGCTCCAGCTCGTCCTCCAAGCTCCTACCCCCTCCGTATGTGTTTCAGAGGAGGTACTACAAGATCCTTGGGGAATCTCTTCCAACGCTGCCTCTCGACCACTCTATAGAGGCACTCTCGAAGGCCACACCCTTCGAGAAACTGACGGGACTTCGAGTCTCCTTTTCGGCCTCTGAAATCCTGAACTAGAAGGTGGCAAAGTACGCCATGCAGGATACTTCGTGGCTGGATTTCTGGTTAGGATCCTTAGGACAACTGATGCAGTCTAAGGACCTGTCTCGGGAGTCCTCCAGGAAGTCTTTGGAGACTTTCCTATTGTCTGGCACTCGGGCCATCGAGTTCCTCTCCCATCAGGTAGTGAACGTTTGGGCCCACACTATCCTGAAGAGGAGAGACGCCGTCATAGGCAAGTTCCATAGACATCTCTCTCAGGCCGAAGTAGCGAGACTGAGAAATGCCCCTTTCGAGGGCAATTCTTTGTTCCATCCCAAGGATGTCAAGTGGGTGGCAGAGAGGTGGAGGAAGTCCAATCAGGACTACCTCATACAAAAGGTCTTAACAGCTAGACCTTACCCCTCTAAGCCACAGCGTAAAGCACAGCAAAACCCGCAACCGAAAAGGGCTAGAGACCCAAAACAGCAGGGTAAAAAGGGTGCAAAGCAGGCCTTTCGCAGCAAAGAAGTCCTTTCATGGAGGAAAGGGTAAGAAGGGATCCGGCCGAGGCTGGTCCCAATAAGACAGGCAATCCTCCCATTTTCCCACCTATGGGGGGTTGCCTGTAAAGCTACGGGGCCAAACCCTGGACGGTCGAGGTGATTCGTTCAGGGTATCGAATCCCATTCACTCTCTTTCTCCCTCCGCTGACTCGAGTGCTGATTCCATCAAACTCCTGTGCGAAGGGATCCGCACAGGAGTTTGCCCTCAGGGCAGAAGTCCAGTCCATGTTGGAGAAGGACGCTCTCCAGGAGGTCCTCGATGGGTCCCCAGGCTTCTACAGTCGAGTCTTTCTTGTGAAAAAGGCGTCTGGAGACTGGAGACCAGTCATCGACCTCTCGGCCCTGAACAGGTTTGTCGAACAGACACCTTTCAGGATGGAGACGGCTGACACAGTCAGACAAGATCTAAAGGACGCATACTTCCAGATCCCAATTCAACCGTCTTCCAGGAAGTATCTGAGATTAATGTCCAATCGGAAGCATTACCAGTTCAGGGTACTGTGTTTCGGTCTTTCCACAGCACCCCGGGTATTCACAAGAATATTCGCCCTAGTATCATCTTGGGCACACAGAGTCAGCATCCGTCTCCTAAGATACTTGGACGACTGGCTGATTCTGGCAAACTCGGAGGCGGCCCTTCTCTGCCACCGAGACGAGCTTCTAAGGTTTTGCCAGGATCTGGGGATCGTGGTAAACCTCGAGAAGTCTCAACTGCTCCCCTCTCAAGAACTGTTATACCTAGGCATACGATTAGACACCCTAAGGCACAAAGCGTTTCCATCAGACGAAAGGATCCAGAGACTGAGGGAGATAGCACAGGTCTTCCTCAGTCGGGAAGAGCTCCTGGCGCAGTATTGGCTTCGTCTTCTCGGTCAACTCTCTTCCCTGACCCGACTGGTCACCAACAGTTGCCTCAGGATGAGATTCCTCCAGTGGCGACTAAAATCCCAGTAGAACCAACACTCCGATTCCTGGGATCACCTAGTCCGCATAGGGCTAGAGGAACAGTCGGACCTCGAGTGGTGAATGGCAGAGCCAAACCTCTGCAAAGGGGTCGATCTTCTCGTCTCTCCTCCGGAATTAATGCTTTTTTCGGATGCATCAAAAGAAGGTGGGGGGCTCACGTGCTGCACCATTACATCTCCGGCCAATGGTCCAAATCAGAAAGGTACCAGCACATAAATCTCTTGGAGATGAGGGCAGCCTTTCTGGCCCTCAAAAAGTTCCACCAGGTCCTGGCGGGGCACTCCATGGTGTTGATGAGGGACAACACCACGGTAGTAGCTTATCTAAGCAAACAGAGCAGTACCTTTTCGCAGCAGCTGTGCCATCTTGCAGTAGAGATACTCAGATGGGCAGAGGACATCTCGGTGACTCTATCAGCTCGCTTCATTCTGGGCAAGCGGAATGTGCCAGCAGACAAGCTGAGCAGAGCGACTCAGATAGTTGGCACCGAGTGGTCTTTGAATCCTCTGATAGCCAACAAAGTCCTGACTTTGTGGGGTTCCCCAACTGTGGATCTGTTCGCAACGGCCCTGAATTTCAGGCTCCCGTTGTACTGCTCCCCAGTCCCGGATCCCCAAGCTCTTTGGCAAGATGCTTTCCAACAACGGTGGATAAACCTGGACGCTTACGCGTTTCCCCCATTCTGTCTGATGAGAAAAGTCCTCAACCAGGTATGAGCAAGCAACAACTTGCAAATGACCCTCATAGGTAGTAGGTTGGCCAGGGAACCAGCCACCCATTGAGATACTACCGCTAGAGAGTTATGGGGTCTTTTGACTGGCCAGACAGTACTACATTGGATCCTTCTCTCTGGTTACGGTTCATTTTCCCTTTGCCTACATACACACTGAATAGTCTGGCCTATTCTTTACATATTCTCCTTTGTCCTCATACACCTGACAACACAGATTACCAAACAATTCTTCATCACCCAAGGGGTTACTGCACTGTAATTGTTCACTGGCCACTTTCCTCTTTGTAAGGGTAGAAGAGACTCTTTAGCTATGGTAAGCAGCTCTTCTAGGAGAAGGACACTCCATAATCAAACCACTGTTCTCTAGTCTTGGGTAGTGCCATAGCCTCTGTACCAGTGGTTCTTAAACTTTTTTGCCTTGCGCCCCCCTTCTGCATTAAGCATAGATCCCATGGCCCCACCCTCCCCACCCTTGAAATTTTTGCCAAACTAGAAAGTACCGTATGTATGTATGTATTGTTTTTATAAACAATATGTTGCTTTTTGTATGCTAATATACTTCACTGGTTATGTGAGTATATGGATGAATGATAAATTTTTATTTCATTGCTGTTGATTTTTTAAAGGAATTCACTGCACTATATTTCAATAAAATAAACATTGTTCATAGAAAAAGGGTAAAATAAATATATTATAAAACAAAATTTTATCATAATCTTTTTTTCAAACTGTTTTAGCATTATACAGATTGCAGTCATTACATTGATAGAAAATACTAGAAAAAATACTAATTACTGCAAAAATGAACATAATTTTTATTCTTAATACAATCATTCATGGATCATGACCACATAAAAGAATATTACACATTCTCCTTAGTGATTAATTTATCCATATTTATGTAGTATTGTAATACAAACACATCATAATTACTAATTTTTATTTTTATTGTCACTATTTTAACTACTTGCACCCCCCTTGGAAGCTCCTGGCACCCTCCTAGGGGGGCGCGCCCCCCAGTTTAAGAATCACTGCTCTGTACCATGGCCTTCCACTGTCTTGGGTTAGAGTTCTCTTGCTTGAGGGTACACTCGAGCACACTCATCTATCTTATTTCTCTTCCTCTTGTTTTGTTAAAGTTTTTATAGTTTATATAGGAGATATTTATTGTTGTTACTCTTAAAATATCTTATTTTCCTATTTTCCTTTCCTCACTGAGCTATTTTCCCTGTTGGAGCCCTTGGGCTTATAGCATCCTGCTTTTCCAACTAAAGTTGTAGCTTAGTAAGTAATAATAACAATAATAATAGCTCCGCTATGGCATCACGCAGAATGGTTCCCGGATCTTCTGCATCTCCTCACGGAGATCCCGAGGGAGCTCCCTCCACAGCACAACCTCCTCAAACAACCACATGCCAACATCTTCCAAAAAGCCATAGCTTCGCTTCGACTTCATGCCTGGAGACTATCCAGCACCTCCTCACACAGAGAGGCTTTTTGCAACCGGTTGCGAAAAGAATGGCTGGACACCTCAGGAGATCCACAGAGACAGTCTACCAGGTGAAGTGGTCAGTTTCCTGTGGTTGATGTCCTGGAAGGGTATCTCCCCCCTCGATGCCTCTGTTCCAACTATAGCGGAGTTTCTTGTATACCTTCGGGAAGAAATGCTTCTCTCGGTCTCGGCAGTCAAAGACTACCGCTCAGCCTCGAGTCTCGCCTTTAGACTGAAAGGAGTTGATATTTCCTCCTCGTTGGAACTTTCTTTGCTCATACGTAGTTACGAGCTTACTTGTCCCCAGGCAGAGCTAAGACCTCCCCCTTGGAACGTGGTTCGGGTCCTCAGGTCTCTGAAGGGCTTCCCCTATGAACCACTACACCAGGCCTCCGATCGCCACCTCACGTGGAAGACGGTGCTCCTGCTCGCTCTGGCTTCGGCCAAGAGAGTCAGCGAACTTCATGGTCTATCTGCTGATGTGATCCTCAACTACGTCCTTGAGTTTGTGGCTAAGACTCAAAATCCGGGTGTGCCGGACTCCAGGTTCAGCCCATTTCGGATAGAGAGTCTTCATTCTGTAACCGAAGATCCAGACCAACTGTTACTATGTCCAGTAAGGAGTCTGAGGTGTTACTTAAGAAGAACAGCAAAAGCTTGCCACCGTGTACAAGCACTTTTTGTCAGCACGGGGAAGGTCAAGAGGAATATTATTTCCTCCTGGATAAGGAAAGTAATCAAATACACTCTATACCCAGATCCTCCTCTGTCCAACCGACCCAGAGCTCATGACGTCAGAGGCTTTGCAACGTCTCTGGCGTTCAAGAAGAATTTTTCTGTGGCACGGGTATTGCAAGCGGGCATGTGGAAGCGTCACACGACCTTCACAGCCCACTACCTGAAAGAAATAACCCACAGGAGCATGGAAACCTTCTCCATTGATCCTGTGGTGACCGCACAACAAGTGATCTAATGCCTCAGGCACCTTGATGGACAAGTAGCAGAGGGTTGAGGGCTGAGGTTACCCAGGTTAGTCTGGCGTGAATAAAAAGAATGTCTGGCTCCCTTCTTTCTTTCTCCTTCTCCCTCCCTGGGGAAACAGCTCCGCAAGACCGAAGCATAGCTGACCTCACCCCTGTGCTGGTAAGATTCATTTCCCTTGTGCATTCTGAGTATGAATAAATACTTTGTTACGTCAACAATAACTCGTGAGGGAGGGTATTGGATATGTCTTAGAATTCATGCTTATCCTCGAGTTCCTACGTAAAGACAAGCCACGAGTCTCTCTCACAAAAACTTCTGCAGGCCGCTATCATTGAGTTACCTTGTAACTACTTTGATTTTAGCGAGGGTAGGGTTCCTACTAGTTAGATCAAAGATCAATTAGAGGGAACCCCGGGTCATGACCAAAGCCAGTTGGTAGAACTTCCTCCCTCCTAAGAGTAAGTCACCCTATAGATAGCAAAGGTTTGTATCTGTGTCGGAACAGATAACAAATTTGGAAATAATTTGTATTTTTCCTAACACACAAACCTGGAGCTAGTTATACAAATTGGCCCGCCACACTGTCCCCCTAGAAGTCCTGCCAGAAAGCAAAAGTGGTTACTCAACCAACAGGTGTGAGTGAGCGGGGTAGCCAGTCTACCCCAACCCCATCCCGCTAACTAGCGGATGGGGTAATTATCCCTCACAAAAATTGTCTTGGCTGGTTTTCAGCGTCGCCGAAAGTAATACCCTATAAATAGCTCCAGGTTTGTATGTTAGGAAAAATACAAATTATTTCCAAATTTGTTATATTAATACTAGACTTAACTTACGATGTTAGGTTAGGTTTGGTATGATCAGAATTACTGCTTTTAAGAAAATATTTGCTGGAATTTTTATTTTAAAAAGGAAGCTAACAATGTCTAGAGATTTTGAACCTCATCACTATTAAAATTGGCTGGTTATGTGAATTATCTAAAGGTGGAGGTATGTCATTATTGTCAACATCCCCATTATAATCAACTAGCCTAGTTTTCCGTGGATTTTCCCCCTGCTAAAAACCAATTCCATTTGGTGCTTTGAACTTTGAACTTGATCGCCAACCATTGAAAGATACTTCCTTTGAGAGAGAATGTAAGGCAAGAGCACTATTCACACCAGTTATTTCATTCACAGCATTGCCCTTGAGACTTCTGCAGGGTAGTTAAGAAAGCACTAACCCATGAAGGGAGCTCAGCAACCTTCGAAAAGTCCTGGGTTTCCTTAGAGAATCCAAGGGGAGAACTTCATCTGGAAGGAACCCTAGGAGAGAATGAGGATCATAATCTCACAGAAACAATTCCCTTGAACACTTAACGAAGTAATAGGTAAATAATCTGGAGAATGTCTGATCCACGACGATAGAGAAACTGAAGGGACAAAGACAATCTGGCATATCAGTTCTGGGATTCTTTACACTTATCGATAGAATATTTTATTTCTTTAATGTGGGCATTGGTTAATTGAAAAGAAAGTAAATGGTAAAATTAACTTCAATTTTATAAATTTTACCAGTACATGTTGATTAAGTCGAGCTTCTAGAGAAGAAGCAACATGAACATCAGGGGAGATTCATAGTAATAATGAAGTTCCATGCAGAAGTTGAGTGACTTTTAATTAATTTTTTTCAGTAAAAGGGGAGAGGGTAAGTACAAGTTTTTCTTTTGATACATATGGAGCTGCCTACACTTCATTGATATACTGTTAACACTGAACTAGACATAGATGCATCAAAATAATGTAATATGTAAACTAAAATTTAGAGGTATTTCATAAATATGATATTTTAATTATAAAATAAATTTTTGAATATACTTACCCGGTGAATATATAATAGCTGCAACTCTGTTGCTCGACAGACACATACAGTAAAAAAAACTCGCCAGCGATCGCTATACAGGTTGCGGGTGTGCCCACCAGCGCCAACTGTCGGCCAGATACCACTCTCGATGTAAACAAATACTCAATTTCTTCTCATCCCACTGCGTCTCTATTGGGGAGGAAGGGAGGGTCGTTTAATTTATATATTCACCGGGTAAGTATATTCAAAAATTTATTTTATAATTAAAATATCATTTTTAAATATTTAACTTAGCCGGTGAATATATAATACAGTGAACCCTCGCTACTTCGCGGTTCGACCATCGCGGATTCACCACTTCGCGGATTTTTTCCATAACCCATACAGTATATATACAGTAATATATATATATATATATATATATATATATATATATATATATGTATGTATGTATGCATGTATTTATGTATATATGTAGGTATGTATATGTGTATACATATAAATATATATATATATATATATATACACACACACACACACATATATATATATATATATATATATATATATATATATATATATATTATATATTTATATATTTATATATATATATATATATATATATATATATATATATATATATATATATCTAAAGTAGGAAGATGTGATGTAGTTCTAAGGGAAAAGTATGGGAAATATGTCTGGGTAATAAGCAAAGCTCTACCTCCAGTTTGTTTCTTCATTATGATCAGAGATAAATGTAAACAAAACATTGGTTGCCATTTTTTATCGTGCTTTTTAGCGTGTTTAGGAAATGCATGATATAAAATCACCTTTAATCTTTGTGCCTGTTTTAGTTTAGGGTACTGTAGTACATGCATTAAGTGTTCTGTACATTAAAGGGTAGTTTGTTAACAGAACTACGTACAAGGGAAGGTTTTAAAAGTCTGAATATACATGTTGAATAAATAGGTAAATGTGGTGTCACTACTTCGCGGATTTTCACCTATCGCGGCCGCGACTGGAACCTATCTACCGCGATAAACGAGGGTTCACTGTAGCTGATTCACACCCAAGGAGGTGGGTAGAGACCAGAGTTAAATATGTTTACATCGTATAAGCTAAGAGTTTTTTATTTCATTTTGGCAGTTATCAATATAACAAAACCAAAATAAATAGGTACCTGGTAAGGAAGTCGACTTAGACAATTACTCTGCCTTGTAAGTACGTCTTCCTTACGGAGCCCAGCGATCCTCTTAGGATGCTGACAGACCCCCAGGAGCTGAAGTATCAAGGGCTGCAACCCATACAACAGGACCTCATCAAACCCCTAATCTGGGCGCTCTCAAGAAATGACTTTGACCACCCGCCAAATCAACCAGGATGCGAAAGGCTTCTTAGCCTTCCGGACAACCCATAAAAACAACATTAAAAAACATTTCAAGAGAAAGATTAAAAGGATATGGAATTAGGGAATTGTAGTGGTTGAGCCCTCACCCACTACTGCACTCGCTGCTACGAATGGTCCCAGTGTGTAGCAGTTCTCGTAAAGAGACTGGACATCTTTCAAGTAAAATGACGCGTACACTGACTTGCTTCTCCAATAGGTTGCGTCCATGATACTTTGCAGAGATCTATTTTGCTTAAAGGCCACGGAAGTTGCTACAGCTCTAACCTCGTGCGTCTTAACCTTAAGCAAAGATCGGTCTTCCTCACTCAAGTGTGAATGAGCTTCTCGTATTAACAATCTGATAAAACATGACAAAGCATTCTTTGACATAGGCAAGGATGGTTTCTTAACCGAACACCATAACGCTTCAGATTGGCCTCGTAAAGGTTTAGTACGAGCTAAGTGGAACTTAAGAGCTCTAACAGGACATAAGACTCTTTCTAGTTCATTGCCTATGATCTCCGATAATCTAGGAATATCGAAAGATTTAGGCCAAGGACGAGAAGGTAGCTCATTTTTGGCTAGGAAACCAAGTTGCAGAGAACAAGTAGCTTTTTCTGACAAAAACCCGATGTTCTTGCTGAAGGCATGAAGCTCACTGACTCTTTTAGCCGAGGCTAAGCATACCAGGAAAAGTGTCTTAAGAGTGAGATCTTTCAGAGAGGCTGACTGCAAAGGCTCAAACCTGTCTGACATGAGGAATCTTAGGACCACGTCTAAATTCCACCCAGGAGTAGCCAACATGCTTCTGTAGCCCTTGATAGTAGGAGCTGAAAGGGATCGTACTTTTCTCAGGTATAAGAGAAAATCAGCTATTTGGGCTACAGAGGTACTGGTCGAGGATACGGAAACTGACTTGCACCAGTCTCAGAAGACTTCCCACTTCGATTGGTAGACTCTAATGGTAGACGCTCTCCTTGCTCTAGCAATCGCACTGGCTGCCTCCTTCGAAAAGCCTCTAGCTCTCGAGAGTCTTTCGATAGTCTGAAGGCAGTCAGACGAAGAGCGTGGAGGCTTTGGTGTACCTTCTTTACGTGTGGTTGACGTAGAAGGTCTACTCTTAGAGGAAGACTTCTGGGAACGTCTACTAGCCATCGAAGTACCTCGGTGAACCATTCTCTCGCGGGCCAGAGGGGAGCAACTAAAGTCAACCTTGTCCCTTCGTGAGAGGCGAATTTCTGCAGTACCTTGTTGACAATCTTGAATGGTGGGAATGCGTAAAGATCTAGATGTGACCAATCTAGGAGGAAGGCATCTATATGTATTGCTGCTGGGTCCGGGACTGGAGAGCAATAGATTGGAAGCCTCTTGGTCAGCGAGGTTGCAAAGAGATCTATGGTGGGTTGACCCCAAGTCGCCCAAAGTCTCTTGCACACATCCTTGTGGAGGGTCCATCCGATTGGAATTACTTGACCTTTCCGACTGAGACAATCTGCTAGGACGTTCAAGTCGCCCTGGATGAACCTCGTTACTAGGGAGATGCCTCGATCTTTTGATCAGATGAGCAGGTCCCTTGCGATCTCGTACAAAGTCAGTGAGTGGGTACCTCCCTGTTTGGAAATGTACGCCAAGGCCGTGGTGTTGTCCGAGTTTACCTCCACCACCTTGCCTCGAAGGAGATTCTCGAAGCTTATCAAGGCCAGATGAACCGCCAAAAGCTCCTTCCTGTTGATATGCATGCTCCTCTGACTCGAGTTCCACAGACCTGAGCATTCCCGACCGTCCAGCGTCGCGCCCCAGCCCAAGTCCGATGCTTCCGAGAAGAGAACGTGGTTGGGTATCTGAACTGCCAGGGGAAGACCCTCTCGTAGGCTGATATTGTCCTTCACCAAGTCAGACAAGACTTTATCTTTTCGGAAATCGGGATCGAGACCGCCTCTAGCGTCTTGTCCTTTTTCCAGTGAAAAGCCAGATGGAATTGAAGAGGACGGAGGTGTAGCCTTCCTAGCGAGACAAATTGCTCCAGGGATGACAGCGTCCCTACCAGACTCATCCACAGCCTGACTGAGCAGCGTTCTTTCTTCAGCATCTTCTGGATGGAGAGCAGGGCTTGATCTATTCTGGGGGCCGACGGAAAAGCCCGAAAAACTTGACTGTGAATCTCCATCCCTAAATACAGAATAGTTTGGGATGGGACCAGCTGTGACTTTTCCAAATTGACTAGGAGTCCCAATTCCTTGGCCAGATCTAGAGTCCAATTGAGATCCTTCAGACAGCGATGACTGGAAGAGGCTCTGAGAAGCCAGTCGTCCAAGTACAGGGAGGCTCTGATCTCCGATAGCTCGAAACTGGTACCCCACATTCCTGTAAACAAACCTCAGAAACGGTTGGGAATCCGGGTGTATAGGAATGTGGAAGTATGCCTCCAGAAGGTCGAGAGAGACCATCCAGTCGCCTTCCATAAATGCTGTCAAGACAGCCTGGTAGACTTCATCGCGAAGTTTGTCTTGACAATGAACACATTGAGCGCACTTGCCTCTTACGTACTCCTGCAGTGAACATGGCTGCCAAACCATGGAGCCATCCCTGAGGGACTTGTCCCTGCAGAGAACGTGGCTGTCAGATCATTGGAGCCATCCCTGAAAGCCTTGTTTATGCATGACATAATTGTACAGCAAAACTTCAAAGGCTCGAAAACAGCTGTGAAGTTGACCTGTAAAATCTTGGAGCGTCTCCTGGCCAGGCGCCAGGGAGAGTCTACGAGATTTGAGAAGTCTATCTGGGCAGACGCAGGAACTCCCAAGCCGAGAACTTCTCTCGTGTCATATCAGACTCTCGCTCTATAAGCCAGTTTAAAAGAAGGGAAAGCAAAGGCTGTATCTCCCAAACTCCTCCTGGTGATAAACCAGTCGCCTAGCAAACGTAAAGCTCTCTAGGAGAGCGAGAGAGCACTAGCTTATAAAACAACGGCTTCGAAGTAGCTAGGCCTAGTGTAAGCTCTGACGTTTAGGCGAACGAGGAGCAGCAGTTACAAAAAGATCCGGACAAAGATCCTTGAAAATCAGCATGATTTATTTAAAGTCCATAGAGGGCTAAGCAGCTTTAGGCTCCTCTCCGTCTGACAGAGTCCTCAAGGGAATATCAGTAGGAGGGGGAACAGCAACTTCCTCATCTAAAGGAACCTTGTCCGATAATAGCTGAGTCTTAAGCAAGGGAGAGACCTACCGTGGTGGCAATGCTTTACAAGCAGAGTCCACACGCACTGGTGCATTAGTAGCGGACCAGGACGCAACGTCATGTAACTGCTTGACAGTCTGTGAACTGTCAACAACAACAGGTGCGAGAGACCAGGACGCAACGTCATGTAACTGCTTGACAGTCTGTGAACTGTCAACAACAACAGGTGCGTGAGGACGCACAGCGTCCACTCGAGACTGCTTTGACCGCCTAGATTGAGCAGTCAAAACAACTCTAGAATGCGGAGGTTGACGCACAGCGTCAAAACAAGTCAACTCCGATTGTTAGCGAACGTCCTGAACGTCAACAGGAGCATCAGCAAGTGGCCTAACGTCCAAATGTGGCTGAAAATCCACACGAGACCGCATCGAGTGTGGTTCTAAACAACCTGACTGACGTGACTTAGCTACGCCAACGTCACCAGGACGCACAAAGGAACGTTAGGTTGGCTGAAAGCCAGGATCTCGATGAGATAAACGGCTAGGCTCAACGGACTAATCGGCAGAATAGTCTTCCATAAGGGAGGCAAGCTTATTCTGCATGTCTTGCCGTACAACCCATTTAGGATCAACGGAAATGGTTGCGGTAAGAGACGAGGGTAACGTCTGTGACCGCAAAACCTTGCCAACAAAAAGACTCTCGGAGTCTGTGTTACGCTTTTGTTAGGCGGCGAGCAGTTTTCCGATGACTGCATAGGGTCAGAGCTGTCCTAATGGCTACAACCAGGACGCTGGACCTGTCCTGAAAGGACTGACTTTCGCTTAAGGGCCTCGAAACCTTGTTTCAGGTTTCTTATGCGAAAAGCCTTCGGATGACGAGGAGAAAATTGTCTCTCTCGCCTTATGGTAGGGGAGATCTTGGTAAGATACACCCGATACCATAGAGGGAACGTCTGTTCGCTGATCAAGGCCTCTCGAACCCATAAGTCGTACGACATTACTTCTCCCCTGGGCTTGGGAGCTTGCAAGAGGTCCCGGACTAGGTGAACGACAGGCACGAACAGACGAACCCTCGGTTACGCAACACTGTAACACTTTGCGCAATATCACTTTATCACTACGATTTTCTGTTTTGCACTTATTTCACTGAAATCGAAACTTTAACTGATTTCTACCTGAAGCACGCAATTCTACCCTCATCAAAAGGTAGTAAATGCGAAATCAGTCGTATAATGCAAGCACATTAATACCAGCAAAAAACAGTAAACATCTTTTAAGATAAAAAATTCAGTGGCAGGGGAAGAGACTAAACACTAGTTCATTCAAAACTACGTTTTCAATCTCTCACCGTACATTGCCTGGGGACGAGAATAAAACTAAAAACGTTTTATCCTTTCTCCCCGTACAGAGACTAGGGACGAGAGTAACTCGAGAACAACGTTACCCGCTTGAACGGAACGTTTTCTCTCCTCTCTCTCCCTCCGTCTCTATCTCTCTCTCTCTCTCTCTCTTGATTTCGCACCTAAGAGAAGAGCCCAATTACGTTTCGTCAAAAAAACATGTTATTTGACCAAAGGAAAAAACTGAAAGGTTTTTCAATTAAAAAGTTCCTTTAAAATAGAATTTAAAACATTTAAGCTTTGAAAGAAGAATGAACAAAACGTCAGAATCAATTTACTCTTTCTGCAAAGTGAAACCGTGATACTCTCTCTCTCTATCGTAACGATAGAGAGCAAACTGTGTAGCATAAATAAACTAAACGTTAGTTCATCTTTGAAAACAATACGAAGACTATTCAAAGAAAATCTTTCATGAAATATTTATTAAAAATATTCATTTAAAAAGTTTTAAATCCTTAGCTTTTTAAAAGCTATTTACGATTGAAAGGGCTCAACGTTGTTTAACTTCGGTTTCCAAGTTAGGACCGCCTACTCTCAGGAAAGGT
Source organism: Palaemon carinicauda (assembly GCF_036898095.1). Classification (NCBI taxonomy): domain Eukaryota; kingdom Metazoa; phylum Arthropoda; class Malacostraca; order Decapoda; family Palaemonidae; genus Palaemon; species Palaemon carinicauda. The sequence continues at coordinate 79,526,888 of NC_090746.1, forward strand.
CGCATATAAACAAATCATTAAAATTTATTTATTTTTTTTTTTTTTTTGTTTAATATAAATGGAAAGTTAATCGAAGAGGCCTAATAAAGGCGGTGAGATATAAAATATATAGAGGAAAATCTGAAATTAATTTATAACGTGATAAGATGATTGCTAAAAGCCTAAACACACTTCCGTCTAAGGGAAGGGTCGACCATTTAAAAGTCAAAGAAAGTCCATACTCTCTTTGTCATCAAAAATTAAATCTATCCAAAAACGAGTTCAAGATTTAAGATGAAGATAAAACACCTGCACTGCGAAAGCTCAAACCAAAATGAAGTACTTCACCAAATATGTTGAGAAAACTCCAGGTTCTACAGCGAGTAAAAGTACGTCTTGTCGACACGTCGACAGAGAAGAAATTGAGTCTTTGTTTACATCGAGAGTGGTATCTGGCCGACAGTTGGCGCTAGTGGGCACACCCGCAACCTGTATAGCGATCGCTGGCGAGTTTTTTTTACTGTATGTGTCTGTCGAGCAACAGAGTTGCAGCTATTATATATTCACCGGCTAAGTTAAATATTTAAAACCTTCATTTCACAACAACAGAACCTAGTACAGTGGTAATGTTTGCCTATCATTTAATGAATGGATTGGGAATGTGGGTGTTAAGACAAAAAGAGGAAGCAAAGCTTGAGAGAACAGAAGTGAGAATGCTGAGGTGGATAATGGGAATATTAATACTTGAAAGACTGGAAAATCATGAAATAAGAAGAATGGCAGGTGTAGTGAAGATTACAGAGGTAATAAGAGTGTCACGACTGAGATGGTGTGGGCAAGAGTTGAGGATTAATGTTGGGGAGGAAGTGAGGAGGGTTTGAGAGAAACCTGTTAAGGAAAGAAGTTCAAGAGGGAGACAGAGAATTAGATTGTGAGATATGGTGAAGGATGATATGGAAAAGAAAAACTTGGTGGAAGAGCATGCCTTTGATGGAGGGCATTGGAGAGTGCACATCAGGCCACTAATCCCTAATTCCTTACTGGGAAAGAAGATGATGTTAAAAATATTAGTTCAAGTTGTGCACTACTCCTTTGGACTAAATTTAATTAAAACAGATCACTCAAAATTTGCCTTGTTCAAAATATAATGGAACCAAATATGATAAATTCGTAGATAATTTGTATTTTTCCTAACTATACAAACCTTAGCTATTTATTAGGGGTTATACTTTCGGCGGAACTGAAATGACGAGCCATTAAAATTTAACGAGGGTTAACTACTCACATCGCTAGTTAGCGAGGGTAGGGGGGGAGGGGTAGCTTGCTTGCTACCACTTCAATTCACACACCTGTGATTTAGTCACTTTGTTTGGAGGTAGGACTTCAAGGGGGATAGGGATGGCAGCCAAGTTTGCATAAATAGCTAAGGTTTGTATAGTTAGGAAAAACACAAATCATCTACGAATTTGTCATTTGTTTCGTAAATGGAATACAAACCAAGCTATTTATTAGGGGTGACTCACCCATTAGGAAGGGTGGACGTCCCTGCCAATCTGGCTTTTGGCTTTGCCCGGGGGCTCCTTATCTAAGTATGCTAGTACTCAAAAATAAGGAATCCCTGCTCTCGCTAAACCTTGCTACGCAAGGTCCGCGGCCTATGCAAGCTGTGTGTTGAGACGTGCAGAAGTGTGACTGTCTAGGTAAAGTTATTCCGAGTCTATGTAGGAAAAACCTGATGTAACCAAGACTTCCCAATACCACCTAGCCAGGGTATGGGGACGCAACAGTATTAGCTTAATACTAGGTACACAAGGGAGCATGGTTTACCTGCAGTGGTTTGAGGTCAGCTTATGCAGAGAACCCAGGATACTGCTTTCCCCACGAGAGGGTAGGATGAAGAAAAGAATAAGAGCCAGTCAAATCTTTTCATTCACGCAGACTAAAACCGGGTAACAGTGCCCTCAACCTTCTGCTACTTGTCCAATAAGGAGCTTGAGGTATACAACCAGCTGTTGTGCAGCCACCACCGGACCGATAGAGATCGTATCGAGTTCCTGTGGGTCACGTCTTGCAGGAAAAACGTTGTGAAAGTCACCTGGAGCATTCACATCCTTTCTTGTAAACCCTGCGTCACAGAGTAATCTGTTAAGAACTATGCCCCTGACACTGTGAGTCGTCATGTCAAGATGATGTTTCGGTGATCCTTCTCTAGTCTCTTCCAGTGCTGACAAGAGAAGGGACCCGGGCAGGCTGTTGTCGTTTTCTTTAGGTAAAGTCTCATACCTTACCCTGGGTACAGTAACGGATGATCTGGATTGTCCGTTACAGAGTTGAGACTTGTGTAGGATCCGTCCCCTCTGGAGACTGTGTCTGGCGACATACTCAGGGACGAAACTGAACATTGTCTTTCGCCCTTCCCAATAATGGGCGATGTCGAAAGAGAGACCATGAAGTTCCTTGACTCGTATGCTTGCTGTCCGAGTGTGTAGGAACATTGTGTTCTTAAATCAGGAGAAAATTTGTTGCCTGATAAAGTGGAACATAAGGAGGTCCCTTTAGGGATCGGAGATTTGAACCATGTTCCAAGAGGAAGGTCTCAATTCCGACTGGGGAAAGGCAAGTTGTAAGTCCGTATGAGTTAGGAAAAGTCTACCGATGAGAGGGTGTCCCTTTCTTTCAGTTTGAAGGTGAAGGATCAAGGTTGAGTGATCATCTTTACCTGTCGGAACTGAATAGGGGGTCTTTTCCTCTTGTATATACTCGAGGATTCCGCTATTGCTAGAATCGAGGTATCGAGTGGAGAGAGACACTTTCACATGACACCAACCACACAAGACGTTATACTGCCTGGTAGGCTGATGCTGAGGAATTCCTCAGACATCTAGACAACCTTTTCGCAAAGAAGTATTGGGTAGTCTTCACGCATACAATCATAGTAAAGCTATAGCTTGGGGTAGGTGTCGAAGTGGGTTGTCTGTGATGTGGAGAGGGTTCTCTTGGAGACTCTATCAAGAGCTGCAAAAGGTTTGGAGACCGTTCTGCATAATGCCATAGCGGAGCTAGGAGAGGCCTTGAGAGGTTGACCAATGTTCTAGCCTTCTTGAGTGCCCTTCTCCAGATAAAACAGGGACGAGACGTAAACGTCATTGTTGTACCCACCGTTGTTGCCAGAGAGCCTTGGGGTCTAGGGCTGGTGAGCAACGGCAGCTTGAGATTCAGGAGCGTTGCGAACAGACCCCTAGTTGGAGGACCTCGTAGAGTCGGGACTTTGTTGGCTACATGGCGATCCAAAGTCCATTCGGTATACCTTATCCGAGATGCTGTGCACAGATTGTCTGCGAGCACGTTCTTCCAGTCTGGAATGAACCGGGCTGATAGTGGTACCGAACGGACTTTGGCCCATCTTAGTGTTTATTCTATTAGATGAGAAGAGGCTACGAGCAAGTTCCTTCTAGCTTGTCAATGTGAGTCTCTATGTGGTGTGTGGTGTGTTGTCCATCACATCACTGAGTGGTCTGTTAGGAACCGATAAGGCTGCTGAAGGACCAGAAAGTTGGACTTCATCTCTTAAGAGATTTAAGTGAAGGTACTTTCTGGCTCTGTCCAGAGGGGTGAGGTTGTGTGGTGCAGCACTATGGTCCCTCCTTTCTTCTTTTTCCAGACTCAAGTCTCTTGGAATGGAAGTCGTTCTCGTTTCGAGAAGGTTTTGTGGAGATTGGTGTCTAGAATCATTCCCAGATACACCAGTCTCCTGGGAGGGAAGTAGGGAAGACTTCCGTAGGTTTACCCTGATCACTGGATCTTGGTAAAAAGACTTCAGAAGTTCCAGTGTTAATGTAAGGTTGCTACTGAGTCTGCTAAGGTCAGTCAGTCGTCCCGAGAGAGAGGAGACAGAAGCTGATCCTGTGAGACCAGGATGGGTGTAGTGGAAAGACCGAAGCACAGTGCCCTGAACTGGTGTTTCTTGTTTGTCTAGACTGAATCTTCCAACCTTCCTAGATGGATGGTTTGGACCTGGGAGTAAGTGTCCTTTAGGTCCATGTGCAAAAGAAGACCTGAGGTCTTAGCCCTTGTTCGAAATCCAACATGGTGTGGACATCAACCCAAAGGGACAGCTCCTTGCTGATCCTTTTGCATGGAAGATTGTCGACGCTGGAGTCTTGACTCGTGTCGTAAAGGATCAGGTGCGATACCCAGTGCAAGAATTCTTCTCTGAGAGAGAATTGGAAGGCAACGCTTAGCCTTACCATGCGCCCTGATGGGATTGATGTTATTCCTTAGAAAAGAATCAAACTGGCGAATGTTAATCAATGGTTAACCGTTGAGTATCGTGGTTACTGTGCAGTTGGAGAGTGCTCGCAAGTAGTTCCCTGTCGGCAAGCCGTTGATGAGGGTTGTCGAACGTTTGCCGATCACTTTAGTGTGATGGTGAACGGCCAGTAGCAAGAAGTATGCTGTATACCTTCTGATCTAGGAACTACAGGAAGCGGTTGACTAGTAAGTTCGAGTCACGAACTGCTGGCAAATTGCCGATGACCGATGAATCGGTGGTCTGTGAGCCGATGGTGAGTTCGAGATCAGCAAGCTGATTATGGTCCCCCCCGGTTGGTCAGAGATGAGCAAGCTGAAGATGGGCTGGTCAGAGACCAGTGAGCTGAGTTCAATGATTGAAGAAAGATGAGCTGCCCATCGGTGATCTAGTGATCAGTAAGCTGATGACTGGTTATTGACTAGCAATCGGTGATTGGAAACACTAGCAATTGGAGATCGTTAGTCATTGTAGGGACTAGAGGTCAAAGATCAGCATTGAGCTAGCAATTGGCGATCTAGCGATCAGTAAACTGTGAACTAGCCATCAGCAAACAGTGATCTAGAGATCAGTCTGTTGATGCTTTCCTGTTTGCTGACAGTGGTCTGTCAAGGAAAAAGAAACTTCAGAAAAGACAGGGACCAAGGATTCCCCGTTTCAATTCCCCTTGTAAGATGGAATCTTCGGGATCTTTAATCCTTCTGTGAAGCCTTATTCCTCTTTTCCCGGTGGCAATGTTTATGTGTTTGCGGGGAGGAAAGGGGCAATGGTGACTTGTCAAAATGTTTTATTCCTTTTTACTGACTATTGCGCGAGTGTGTAGGAGAGTACTGCAGCGATGGTACACAGGATGATGCTCGTGCTTAATATCTGCCTGGAGAGCAGGCAAGCGCTGGTGCATTGGATTTGCGAGCCTTGACTTTTTAGCAAGAGCTAGCGTATTGGATCCGGGACTGTAACTGCGCAGGAGGGCGCAGGAAAGTAAGGATGAGCGCTGACGCGCAGTAAGGCTGTGTAGTTTTGTGCATTCTCCCTAGAATACGCCGAAGCGTGTGACTGGTTGCGCAAGGGTGGGTGCATTGGCGTATGCGTAAGAGTATTACGTGGAGACTGTTGGCACGCGCGTGCGGAGGGCCATCAGCGCCCACGCGCAGAAGACCGTTGGCGTGCGCGCACTCAAGATTATTGGAGCGCGTGCGCACGAAGGCCGTCGGCGCGCGCGCGGTAGACTGTTAGTGAGCTCACGCGCACGCAAGACTGTTGGCGCGCGTGCAGGAGACCATCGGCGCCCGTGCGCGGAAGAAGTCGGCACACACGCGCGTGGGAGAACCTAGGCGCCCGCGCGCATGCAAGACTATTGGCGCGTGCAATACTATTGGTGCGTGTAATACCCCCCCCCTCCTCACACACACCTGTGCTGAGCTCACTTTGCTTAGAGGTAGGACTTCACGGGAGACAGGGCTGGCGGGCAAGTTTGATTAAATAGCTAAGGTTTGTATAGTTAGGAAAAATACAAATTACCTACGAATTTGTCATTTGTTCCGTAACTGAAATACAAACCACGCTATTTAATATGGGTGACTCAACCCTTAGGTAGGGTGGTAAGTCCCAGCCATTACTGGCTTTTGGCTTTTTACCCAGGGACTCGGTATCTGAGTGTGTTGGTACTCAACGATAAGGAGTCCCTGCACCTCGCTAGCACCTTGCTCTGCAAGGGCTGCGGCCTACATAAGCTGTGTGTGGAGGAATGAAGTGTGACTCGTCCTAGGAGGTTGACCAGAAGTTCTTTAGATGGAACTTAAGGCTAGGACTCTCCCAATACCACCTCGTCAGGGCATGGGGACGTGACAGCATTAGCTTAATACTAGGAACACAAGGGAACATGGTTTACCTGCAGTGGTTTGAGGTCAGCTCTGCAGAGAACCCAGGATGCTGCTTTCCCCAAGAGAGGGGAGGATGAAGAAAAGAATAAGGGCCAGACATACCTTTTTATTCATGCAGACTAAAACCGGGTAACAATGCCCTCAACCCTCTGCTACTTGTCCATTAAGGAGCCTAAGGTTTAAACCAGCTGTTGTGCAGCCACCACAGGGCCGATAGAGAACGTGTCGAGCCTCCTGTGGGTCACGTCTTGCAGGTAGTGGGCTGTGAAGGTCGTCTGATGCTTCCACACCCCTGCTTGTAGAACCTGCGTCACTGAGTAGTTCTTTTTGAAGGCCAGGGACGTAGCTATGCCCCTGACATCATAAGCTCTAGGTCGACGTGACGGGGGAGGGTCGGGATTCAGGGAATGATTGATTACCCTACGAATCCAAGCTGAGATGGTATTCTTGGTGACCCTCCTCTTTGTCCTCCCAGTGCTTACAAACAATGCTTGCACTTGAGGATGAATTGCAGCTGTTCTCTTAAGATAGAGCTTCAGACCAAGGCCGTCTCGAAAGAAGGCCAGGTCAGTGGGGGGGTAAGAAAGGTCCCACGTGTTCGAAGTAGTGCTATCACACTGCTACTGCAGGCTGTGAGTAAAGGGGTCGCGCTCTATTTCTTCGCAATTTCCTGCTGTTATTACGGAAAATATTACTGTTTTGGTATCCAGGCTAATGCCTTTTATGTGCTGTGTACCGGACAGTAACGAATGTCCTTTTAAACAACTATTGCTCCAAAAACAACAACATCCTCTCTGAAAATAAGCTATTGAGTAAGGATAAAAAGAGAAAATTGCAAATATTAACCGAGTCAAAAAATAAAAAAAAATCTGTTAAATACTTCAAGTAAAGAAAATGTACAATAAGATCAGGTGACTGTTAAAAAATAATGTATTTTAAATTGCAAAAAGTGTTTGATATTTTTTTTGTATTTCTTTAAAAACTAGATTGTTAAAATTATATTGTTTATTTATTACGCCTTAACTAAACCACAGAGAGTGTACTGTAGTTTTTTAAGAAAGAGATGATATCCCAAAGCAGCAAAGTGGCTGAAAAACAACTTTGTAAAAACAATGATAAAATAATAAAAGTTGTAGCATACTAACAGTGTGTGTGTTTTATTTTTTATTTTTAATTAGGCTAGTACCACGGGAAAGTATCATTTTGATAATGTTGTTACTTTTTTCATCTAAATTTCAACCAGATTATCAAGACCGTCTCCCCTTGGTGTGTAAGATTCCTTAATTTTCCATGAGGGTTATCATCTGTACAGTAAAAAAAAAAAAAAAAAAGAAACAAGTGTGTATGTATAGTCAGTGCTTGTGTGAGAGAAAGAAGGGTTGTGGATGACCAGGTGGCTTTGCCAGGTGTTTCCGTTAGCCTGAGGACTTAATCTGATCCGTCTTGTCACAACTTAACTCCTACTTTTTCCGTCTCCATATCAATCGACCTACTTCTACCCCCACTGACCAGGCCTGTATTCGAGACGGCCTTGCTCAGACTCCTTACTGGGCACAGTAGGAGATGGTCTGGGTCATCTGTTACGGAAAAAAGACTCAAAATCAGGAAAGAGTCAAACCGAGGGTCTGGCACTCCCAGATTCTGAGTCTTAGCTACAATCTCAGGGACGAATCTGAATGTTACCTCCCCCCATCCCCTTGAATGGGCGATATCATATGAGAGACCATGCAGTTCCCCAACTCGTTTGGCCGAAGCCAACGCAAGTAGGAACACCGTCTTCCAAGTCAGGTGGCGATCTGAAGCCTGGCGTAATGGTTCGAAGGGAGGTCTCTTCAGAGACCTGAGAACTCGAACCACGTTCCATGGAGGAGGTCTCACTTCCGACTGAGGGCAGGTAAGTTCATAACTTCGTATAAGTAAGGAAAGTTCCAGCGAAGAAGAAATGTCCACTCCTTTGAGCCTAAAGGCGAGACTTAAGGCTGAGCGATAGCCTTTCACTGCCGAGACTGACAGGCGCATTTCTTCTCGCAAATACACAAAGAACTCCGCTATTGCTGGAATAGTGGCATCGAGTGGAGAGATACCCTTTCCACGACACCAACCACAGAAAACTCTCCACTTTGCCTGGTAGACCCCTGCGGATGACCTTCGCAGGTGTCCAGACATCCTTTCCGCAACTTTTTGCGAAAATCCTCTCTCTGCGAGGAGATGCTGGATAGTCTCCAGGCATGAAGCCGAAGCGAAGCTACGGCTTTATGAAAGATGTTGCCGTGTGGTTGTTTGAGTACCTCGCGTCGTGGAGGGAGTTCTCTTGGGACCTCCGTCAGGAGTTGCAGAAGGTCTGGAAACCATTCCGCGTGATGCCATACCAGAGCTATCAGGGTCATCAAGAGATTGACCAATGTTCTGGTCTTGTTGAGTACCCTCCTCATCAGACAGAAAGGGGGAAAGGCGTAAACGTCGATGTTGTCCCACCGTTGTTGGAAGGCATCTTGCCAGAGTGCCTTGGGGTTCGGGACTGGGGAGCAGTACAGCGGGAGCTTGAAGTTCAACGCTGTAGCGAACAGATCCACAGTCGGGGAACCCCACAAAGTCAGGACTTTGTTGGCTACTAGGCGATCCAAAGACCACTCGGTACTCACTATCTGAGACGCTCTGCTCAGACTGTTGGCGAGCACATTCCTTTTGCCTGGAATGAAGCGAGCCGATAGTGGAATCGAGTGGACTTCGGTCCATCTCAGTATCTCTACTGCAAGATGGGATAGCTGCTCCGAAAAGGTGCCTCCCTGCTTGTTGATGTAAGCCACTACTGTGGTGTTGTCGCTCATCACCACCACAGAGTGACCCGCCAGGTATTGTTGGAACTGTTGAAGGGCCAGGAATACGGCCTTCATTTCTAGCAGGTTTATATGGAGGTACTTTTCTGATTCTGACCAAAGGCCTGAGGTCCTTTCTTTGAGGCATCCGAGAACAGCATCAAATCCAGGGGGAGGATGAGAAGATCCACCCCCTTTCGTAGGTTCTCGTCTGTCACCCACCACTGAAGATCCGTCCGTTCCGCGGACCCCATAGGGACCATGACGTCCAGGGAATCGTGTCCTTGATTTCACCAAGACTTGAGTCGCCATTGCAGAGATCTCATTCTGAGGCGACCATTGGGAACTAGACGGGCCAAGGATGAGAGGTAACCGAGAAGACGTAACCACGACTGGGCTGGGAGTTCGTCTCGTCTAAGGAAAGGACTTGCGACCCTCCTCAGCCTTGCTATCCTGTCGTCTGATGGGAAGGCTTTGTGGAGATTGGTGTCTAAGATCATGCCTAGATATACTTCTCGAGATTTACCATGATCCCCAGATCTTGGCAAAGTCCCAGAAGTTTGTCTCGGTGTCGAAGAAGGGTCGACTCCGAGTCTGCTAGGATCAGCCAGTCGTCCAGATAACGGAGGAGACGGATGCCGATCCTGTGTGCCCACGATGATATCAGAGTGAACACTTTGGTGAAAACCTGGGGTGCTGTGGAGAGACCGAAACACAGCACCTTGAACTGGTAGATCTTGTTGTCTAGGCTGAATCTTAAGTACTTCTTTGAAGACGGATGGACTGGGATCTGGAAGTAAGCGTCCTTCAGATCCAGTGTACACACGAAGTCTTGGGATCTCACTGCGAGTCTGACCGTGTCTGCCGTCTCCATACTGAACGGGGTCTGCTTGACAAACCTGTTCAGGGCTGAGAGGTCGACGACTGGTCTCCAGTCTCCAGACGCCTTCCTTACTAGAAAGAGTGGACTGAAGAAGACGGGGGAGCCGTCGACGACCTCCTGGAGAGCGCCCTTCTTCAACATGGTCTCGACTTCTGCCCGAAGGCCTTCCCCCCTTGCCGATCCCATGGCAAGGGAGCTCAACGACACTGGATCCGCTGTCAGGGGAGGTAGAGATGTTGTGAACGGGACGTGATATCCTTGACTGATTACAGAAATCGTCCAGGCATCGGCCCCGAGTTGCTGCCACCTGATCGCGCAACTTTGTAGGCATCCCCCCACTGGTGGACATGCGGGGGGACTGCCAATCCTAGCGTTTGCGGCCTCGGCCACTCCCTCTAGGATTTTTCCCTCCCCTGGAAGACTTCTTGTCTTTCCTGTCCTTGACAGGAAAGGCCTTCGACACCGTTGTCTTTGCTGCCACTGCCATTTTTTTTGTCTTGGACGGGCGAGGTTGTCGGGGTGCTAAGGTGGTTTATAGGGCTTCGATGTAAGAGCCCTATGTAGGAGAGAGTCCTAGTTGGACTTCCTCCACCTCTCAGCTGCCTGTTCCACGTCTTTCGGCTCAAACAAGTTCCTCCCCAAGATGGAGGAATGTCTAAGTCTGCTGAGCTTGGTGCTGGGGACCTTCACGTGAAATCTCTAAGACACCGCATCAAGACGCTTCAAGATGGAATTAGCCCACAAGTTCATGACTTGGTGGGCTAGAAACTCGATGGTACGTGTGCCTGATAAAAGGAAGGTCTCCAAGGCCTTCCTGGTACTCTCCTTGGACAGGTCCTCGGATCGTAGCAGAATGCCGAGAGACCCCAGCCAGAAATCCAGCCACAAAGTTGCCTGCATGGCACACTTCGCTACCTTCTCCTAACTGAGGATCTCTGAGGCCGAGAAAGACACTTGCCGGCTGGTGAGTCTCTCTAGAGGGACTCTCTTGGTAAGCTCTTCCACAGAGTGGTGTAATGGAAGAGCTAAAAAAGACTCCTCCATGATCTCAAAGTACCTCCTATGATGGACACGAGGAGGCGGGAGGAGTTTGTTGCCGGTGCTGGAACGGCTGGAGGAGGCAAGCTCGGAGAGCTGGCCCTCAACCTTATCTCTGGCACTCTTGACCCCTTGGGACCAAGGCAAAGCCACACTGGCCTTAGGGGGATTCTGAGTGCCGAAGACTCGGTCCAGGACCGTGTCCTTGCCCTCTCGAGGGGGAATCTCAGGATCCGAGAACCCGTTGAGATTCCTCATCAGAGTCAGAACTTGCCAGAACGCATGTTCCAACTCCTGTAGCTCTCCTCCTGTAGGGCTGGCAGCAAAGTCTCCTGTCCCCAAAGGCTCCTCTTGGGGGGACTCATGGACGTTCTCCGCGGGTTTGGCTGGCTCTGGTCTCATCCTCGAGGACCACTTATGAACAGTCTTAAGAGTCCTTCGACTCCCTCCTGGGAGGGATACAGGACTCCAACAGCGATGGCGGGAGGCTCTTCTCCACCCCTACCCGAGAAGACTTCTCTACGCGAGGTGGGGTTTCTCCCATTGGTGCGATGGGAGAACGCCTCACCTCACGAGAATCCCGAGGACGGGAAATCTTCGTCCGAAGGGGAAGCAGAGAAAGTCTGGGGGGGGGGAGGGACCCTTCCTCAAAGACTTCCGAGGAGCCAGCTTAACCCTTGGGGAAGTCACCATGCCGTCTACTCCTCTCTTCCTCTTCAGGGGGGTCGGTACTGCCGCTGATTTGAGGCCCAACTCAGAGAAGGCAGGCTTAAAGGACTGTACGACAGCTCTGACAAGGGACCCAAACCATGGCTGCTTACTGACAGCGGCGCTGTCAGAGACTCTCTCTGGAGGGAAGGGGATCGTTCGATCCCTAGGAGTAGAAACCACAACAGGGTCTTCCTGAAAAGAAGAAGGGGAAGAACGCAAGTTCCTGGACCTATCCGGTGTTCTCCGCCCTCCAGCGAGCGCGCTGGTCTGCGCTTGCGCGGGGGGGGGGACGACCTGGTTGCTCGCGGTCCTGCAGCCTCGCGCGAGGGATCATGCTGGAAGTCCCGCTGTGAATCGCGCTGGTGGTCGCTCTGGCGCTCGCGCGATAGGTTCTTATTTGGTTCGAGGGTGAGGGTGCGCGGGAGTGATGGCGAGGGTGCGCATGAGCGCGCGGGCGAGCGATGGCGCGCGTTGGCACGTAGGCAAGCGATGGCGCGGGAGAGCGTTGACGCGTAGGTGATCGATAGCGCGTTCTGGAGAAAGCCGAGGGCGCGCAGCAGGTTGAGCAAGCGTTCGCGCGCGTGGAGAAGACTGCACGCGAGCGCGTGGACGCGTAGAATCCTTCTCAGCCCGTGAGGGTGAAAGTGTTGGGCGCGCGCGCGCAGGGGGAACTTCCCTTGCGCGCGGGGCGCGCACGAGGGCGCACATCTATGATGGGCGAACGGGCGTTGCGCGCGTTGGTGACTGCGCGCGTTGGCGCGTAGGAGATTGCTTGCGAGCCGGAGGGGTCTGATGGCGCGTAGGAGATCGCTGGCGAGCAGGGGAAGATGGTATCTTCCCTCCTGCGCCCAGATCTGAAGATCGTGGGCGCACGGGCGAACGTTGGCGCGTAGGTGAGCGCTGGCGCGTAGGTGAGCGCTGGCGCGTAAGAGATCTAGGGCGCGCATGGCACGCAACAGGATACGGGCGCGCGCTGGCGAGCAGGAGAGTGCTGGCGCACAGGGGATCAACGGCGCGCAGGTGAGCGCTGGTGCGAAGTCTCAGGAACAGGTGCTCGCTGGTGCGTTGTCTCCGGGTCAGCAATTGTAGAGCGCTTGCGCGCAGGAGAACGTTGGCACGTAGGTGATACCTGGCGCTTAAGGGACTTTGCTGCAATGTGAGCAAGTCCCTTTTGCCCCGAAGGGACCGTGGCCTGCTTGATCGCAGGATGTGTGGGCGCCCACAGCGCATCGGCAGCTAGGAAGGGCGACGGCAGGTCAGCAGGTCTGGCAGGAGTAGGAGATCACGAACAATCAGCGGACAGGTCCAGGGATATACAGTAGCTGGAAGGGCAGGTGAACGGCGACGAGGTTCCTCTGCGGCGGACTGCGGCGAAGACGAGCCGAAGAGGTGCCTCCTAACACCCTTGTGAGGTGAAGGAAGGCCTCTATGGCGGAGGGGAAGGCAGGCCTTACGCCTTATACGCCCTCTGGGGGCAGCAGGTAGACCGTCGGCCGTCCTCCGAAGAGGAGTCTCTGTCAGTGAACTCCCCCGAGGGAGAGAATCACCTGCAGGAGAGACCGTTGGACTTAGTTCCTCCCTCGAAGGATGTTCGGAGGGGGGAGCTAAGCCTTCAGCTACATCAGCAACAGGAGCAGAGGTTTGAGATAACTCGTCAGAAGTCTCTGCCACAACAACGTTGACGATAGACAGAGGATCAACCTCTGCTAACGTCGGCGACTGTTTGACAGCTGCCCCTAACCTGATTATGTCAAACAAGGCTTCTTGGAGGGCGAGCCCTGAAGCCCCAAAGAAGCCCAAAGCTGTAACAAATCATCATTAGCAACATTAGAAATTAAATCCTCCCCGGGGGAGGAGGAGGAGCTGCCTCGCTATGGGAGGCAACTCCCTCTCCCAAACCCCGAGATTGGTTAACAGAAATGCAGCCTACGCTACCACTCGCCGGCCTCTCGGAAGAAGCCGATCGAGTGGGAGCTTCGGAGCAGGTTTGGGGTACGGAAGAAGAGTCCTTGGGGTTTTCTCTCTTCAAGGAACCCCTTGAAGGAGAAATATCCCGTTTCGACTTCTTCTTCCGGCGCCGGGAAAACCTCTCCCACTGGGAGGTAGACCACTCCCTGCACTCACCACATACTTCATCTCTGTCACACCGTTGGCCCCTACAAAAAGGACATAAGGTGTGTGGATCTGTTTCGACCGCCGACATATAAGTCCCACAAGGGCGGTCAGGTAAGCCGGGACACTAACGCATCGCAGAGGCCAACTTCCTAACACTCTGTCAAAAAGAAAAAGAAAACAAAGATTAATGGCTGTCAGTGTAGGCGAGGGTGATAGGAGACATGTCTGTCTAGCACCCGAGCCGATAGCAAAGTGAGCTCAGCACAGGCGTGTGTAAGAGGGGGGGGTAGTATACTACCCCTCCCTAACCCTCGCTAACTAGCGGTGGGGTAGTAAACCCTTGTTAAAATTATAATGGCTCGTCATTTCAGCTACGCCGAAAGTAATTACCCATATTAAATAGCATGGTTTGTATTTCAGTTACAGAACAAATAAAAATTAAATATTGCGCCCTTCCTTCCCCAGTCGACATCCACAGGAGAAGGGGGGGGGGAGCGGAGAAACTGTAATAAAACAGAATCAAAATTATTTAAATCAGCTAAGAAAAATCACTAATAGTGAGAACTACTGATCCTCTGAAGGGAAGTGTTCCCCACGGAGAAAAGCTGAAGAGTTAGAATACAATATTAATTTCACTTAAAAATAATTGAGACAAACAATCGGAAGAGCAACCTAACCCGCGCACGGGAAAGGAGTTTCCCCAATAGTACATTGTTGTAAAGGTGAACGACCTCGTGAAGAGATAGGCCGTAGTCAAACTTTGAGGGGACACATTCCCTTCGCTCAAAAATCCATGTTTTTGGTAGGAAAAAGTTAAAGGCGAAGACATAGTTGAATGAAGAGAGTCCAGGCGATGACAATTCCCCTGCGGCGGCCAAATTAACGGATATATGCCGACGAGAAGACCGATGGACCAGAGAGGGAGAGGTCGTTCCCCATGAAGTGGAACTGTGCTGGCCTTGCTACTACGCAAGTGTCGTTGTATATGTATCACACACACGTCACAAACACTGAAAAAGAAACTTACCACATTTCTATACACATATATATACATAAACATTAAGAATGTTTTCATATATAAACAAGTACAGTGGTACCTCTACATACGAATTTAATTCGTTCCACAACCGACTTCGGATGTAGAAAATGTTCGGACGTAGAAACGAGTTCTCCCATAAGAATACATGGTAATTCATTTAATTCGTTCCTCAGCCTAAAAACCCATAATAAATCCTTAATAAATGGCTACACATAATTACACATAACAATAACATAACTGCATAATATGAAAGAAGCATGTAAAAAAGATAATTATAAAGAAATAATAAATAAAAAATGTTTTATTGCCACTTTACCTTAGAGACAGGCCAACGCAGGTGTAGGATTTGCTACGCCATGAGGAGACGGACGATCGGCGAGAAGGTAGACATGGTGTTAACTTGTTCTTTAAATAAATACTCTCTCTCTTTCTCTCTCTCTCTCTCTCTCTCTCTCTCTCTCTCTCTCTCTCTCTCTCTCTCTCTCTCTCTCTCTGTTCTTCTTCACTGTTAGTGTTAGAGACGTCTATTAATTTTTTCTGAGAGAGAGAGAGAGAGAGAGAGAGAGAGAGAGAGAGAGAGAGAGAGAGAGAGAGAGAGAGAGAGAGAGAGATTAAACAAAAATGAGAGATTAAACAAAAATGTGTTGTGTACATATGATTTTTAACAGCGTTAACGAGTTGAAAGACAGTTAAATGTAACTAAAAAAACAATATCAGCGAATCTGAATTCCTTTATTAACTAAAACAAAAATTGATACAAACACACTCGTGTGCGTATGCGCAAACACACACACACGCACGAGGAGACACGATCGGCGAGGAGGTAGAGATGGTGACTGCGATAACATATCGTAACTTACACTACGGAAATTTTAATCTAACTTAGCTTATTTATTTTTTTTTTATTTTTATATTTCATATTTTTTACATTTTTTTTCTTTTGATTTTTTATTTTCATCACTTTCAGAGACGAGTTACGGTATGTTATCGCAATCACCATCTCTACCTCCTCCCCGACCGTCGCTCTTACTGCGTAGCAATTCTTGCACCTGTGTGTGTGTTTGTGCATACGCACACGAGTGTGTTTGTATCAATATTTGTTTTAGTTAATAAAGGAATTCAGATTAGCTGTTATTACTTTCTTAGTTACATTTGATTGTTTTTCAACTCGTTGACGCTGTTAAAAATCATATGTACTCTAAACACATTTTTGTTTAATCTCTCTCTCGGAAAAAAAAATAATAGACGTATCTAACACTATAACAGCGAAGAAGAACGAGAGAGAGAGAGAGAGAGAGAGAGAGAGAGAGAGAGAGAGAGAGAGAGAGAGAGATTTTATTTAAAGAACATGTTAATGCTATGTTTAGAGAGAAACAGAAAAAGAGAGAAGTCTTATTTAAAAGAGCTTGTTAATGCTATCTTGGTTTTCTTTGCTTCACTTTTTTCTTTCTTTCTGTTCATCACCCTGGCCCTTCTCACAAATGATCGTTGCCAACAATCTCTTTGTCCTTTATCCCTATCAACAAAAGGTGTTCTATCTCTTCCAGGGTATTGCTACGATGTCTTGTAATAATGGTGATCCCCTTCGATGGTTATCTGCTTTAATGGCTGCCTTCAGCTTGATGATCGTCGAGATCATAGGCCTATTCCGGCCATATTGTTTAGCCATACAGTATCACTCACATGCACACTGCTCTCATGTTTTTCTATAATTTCTTGCTTCAATTCTAATGAAAGAATTGCCTTCTTCCTGTATTGAAACTTAGCTTCTTAGGCACCATGATTATAAGTAAAATCAAAAAGGAAATGTGAGAAAAGGAAGAAAATAAGCATTGTTAATAACAGACCAAACAGAGGACAACCACACGATACACACAAGAACAGAGAACTGAGCACTCGACGCTCAATGGCGTAATGTTTACTTCGTATGTTGGAGCAACACTTCGGATGTCGAGGCAGAAATTTGGTCGAATTTTACTTCGTATGTTGGAAAATTCGTATGTTGGAAAATTCGTATGTTGGGACATTCGTATGTAGAGGTACCACTGTATAAGAAAAAGTAAGTTAAAAGACAAAAATTAATAGCAGTCCAGAATTGGCGAGGAGGGAGAGAGGAAACAACCGCTCTCGATCCAAGCCAAAAGTAAAGTGACGAAATCACAGGTGTGTGAATGGGAGTGGTAGCAAGCTAACCCCCCCTACCCCCGCTAACTAGCGGTGTAGGTAGTTAACCCTTGCTAAATTTTAATAGCTCGTCATTTCAGCTCCGCCGAAAGTATAACCCCTAATAAATAGCGTGGTTTGTATTCCAGTTACGGAACAACTTTGTTTTCATGAAAATGAAATATACTACAGTAAACATTATACTGATGTTGACTAACCGTGTCTAGAGCATCTGTTATGAACTGTGGGTATGAATCCTCCGATAAGTAAAGACAGCTTTTTTCACTCATTAATGTACACTCTGTGCTCTCAGCACAATCTCTTCCTAAAAAAGAAAAAAAAATTAGATAACATTGAGGAAATCCTTATCTAACAAAAATGGTTTGGATGGTGAAAAACTATTAATAAGATTTAATTAAAGCCTCTCACAATTATAATCTTAAAATGATATGATATTTATAATTCAACAGAATAATAGGAATACTGTAATAGTTAGGGTCATTATGAAAAAAAAAAATTGTCTGAAATTGAATAAAATATTCTTTTTAACACAAACTCAAGTCTACATTTGCCCTTTACAGCAAACAGCAGCTCAATTCAGACACTGATAAGATATAAACATTCCACCATGCCACACGTGCATCAAGGTATGTTTGTGCCTCTGTGGCAGTTAATCTTATTCCCTATGCTGTCTAAAGTAAGTACAGTATAAGAGTAGGTTGGGAAAATATTAGATTAATCAATTACCGGTATTTTAAATCCACTCCACTGAAGTTCATATTGCGTCTCTCTCAAAGCTGTTTAAATGTAAATGAGCACCCCAAAATAGATATTTCCTGTTTTCTTTCCTTGTAAAATACTTCTCCGTGTAATAATAATTGTGTCAATCTGGAGGTTGATGGTTACTAGCTATGCGTACGTGTGCCATATGTCCCTAGTCTTTCAGTCCTCTTGTCACATTTACCAGTGACAGGTGTTAATTTTTGTTTTAGTACCTGCAATTCAAATTGCGTTTTCTTTATGATTTTAAGTTATCCAATGTTTTAATAGGGGATGTCTTCCTCTGGAATTGCAATAAATGACAGTGAGAGTATTTCCTGCGACTTTGTGAAATCTTGTCAGCCACAGAATTGTATTTTGTTTTATTGTTTGGAGGAATGTTGTTTGCCAACAGTTCGTCTTTTCTTCCGCCCAACAGTAGACCCCTTTTATTGTTCATTTGTAAAAGTAAATAAACTTTAACAACATACTTCTACACTTTTGCATTATTTGCATTTACAGTAGTTAAGAAAGAAAATCCATAAAAAGATTAGATTATTAACTAAGAGGATCAGTGACTCTGGGCATGGCAGTGAATGAATTAACAATTGGTAATTATCTAGCATCATAACTTCAATGGTCATTGATGCTAATTGGATTAAGTTTAATTATGAATTAGTAACTTTGATAAAAAAAACAATAAATAAATAACTTAATAATGAAACACTTGATTGTAAATATCCTTAAAAACTAGTAAAAAGACCAACTTCCGATATGAACTTGAAACTACCACTGGATTCATACACTGCATCTCCAAGATTCCTGGTGAGGTTGTACCTATCCTCCACCTCACAAGCTTCATAGAAGAATTGTTCTTTAAATGCCCAAGACGGGAACATTCAATCAGTATATGCCTAACAATCAAGGGGACCAAGCAATCATTACAGAATGGTGGGCATCTATCACCCATCAAATACTCATGTTATTTTCAGCGTCGACTATAAACAGCACAACAAAGACGTAAAACACGTCCTCAAGAAGCTCAGAGAAAACTGGTTAATTGTCCAATAAGATAAGTGTAAATGTCCCAAAAATAAGATAAAATTATTCAACCACCAAAAAATTCCCGAAGGTGTTAAACCCCTACTGAAAAAGGTCCAAACCGTTGCCAAATTTCCAAAGTCAGGAAACATCAAAGCATTGCAAGAGTTTGCTAGCATGATCAACTACTATTACCATTTCATACTCAACCTGGTTAGAATCATGTCTCCCTTACACAAATGCATGAAAGGAGAACTCCAAACATTATGCTGACCATATACTGTAAGCAAGACATGGCATTTCAAGAAGCCAAAAAATGCCTTTAGTTTGCTGCAACACTAGTATTTCCTCTCTGCAACAGGTCCCTTACACTGACCACGGATGCAAGTAACATAGCAGGATACAGATGATGACCACTCACACTTTTTCAGCAAGAAGCCATCTCCAGCAGAGCAGAAATACTCTCCCCTCAACAGCGAACCACTGACACTCAACCGTGCCATTCGACATTTCAGACACATGTTCAATAGATGGCAATTCGTGTTACATATAGACCATTAGCCCTTAATTTATGCCTTTATAAAAAAAAGAAGATTGCTGGTAGATTGTGTTCAATCTACTGGAATCCAGACATGGATGATTCTAACTTTGTCTTCTTACCATTTTGGCTAATTTACAAGATGATAAAAAGACCTCTTTTGGTTTTGTTGGTAATTTCAAAGCTGCTCACCATAGGGAGCGGTTAAATTCTGTTTCTCCTACTGATCACCATGGCTTAAGAGCTTTGGACTTTACCTCTGAATCATGTTGTGAGCAAATCATAAGTGAAGCTACTCACAGGTCTGATGACTGTTTGGACTTCGTTTACACCGACTCCCCTGTTGTTATAACAAGTAAGGATGGTTCTCCACTTGGGACATCTGATCTTGCCTTGATTTCACTAGTAGTGAAGACTGAGCAGCCTGTCCATGATACTCATGTAAGATTTATATAGGAACTCAAGCAGACTAGAATGGCATTATGAGTGACCTTTTGGGCTTGAATTGGTCACAATTGTATAATAGTTGATCCTGTTGTTCCTTTGAATGAAAATATGGTCAACATAATTGATAGGCGTATCCCTTCTCCTGTGCTAAGGTAAAGAGTGAAAGACAAACCCTGGTACTGTATAATGATGATTGTAGACAGGCTTATTTGGAGAAGCAGGAGGCCTATCATCTTTGGAAAGGTAACAGATCATATTTGACTTGGAATAACTATACTTAGCTTAGAGCTTTTGCTCAGAGAGTTTATGCTTCAACTGAAAAGGAATACAATTTAACCATAAAAGAAACCTTTTCTGGTACAACCCAGGAACATAAATGGTGGACCACCGTTAAATATGGACTCTTTGGTGTAGACGCAACAGTTCCTCCTTCACTTAAACCATATGGCTCTGTCACTCACTGTACCTTGTGCTTGTACTTGAAAGAATGAGTGCTCTCGGATAGTGACCAGCAAGACAAGGCTGCTTGGGTAGAAAATACTTGCAGGTGTTGCAATTCACCTAACTAAACAGGCAGAACTCCCGAAGGAGTTCTCGCCTAAGGCGCAAGCCCAGAGGTCTACATGAGCACGAAACTCGCAGAAACACATCGTACCCAGGGGGCATGGTGGAAAGCGCCTTTGGCTCTGGGGAGTCATCAGAGATGATCACCAAAAGGTTCCAGAGCCTAACTTCAGAGAGCTAATGCGTAGCGGTAACGAATCATGCGCATACTTACGAGCAACGCGAGGGGTAGACCTCTCGGGCGATGACAACCTTTCACAGTAGCAAGAGCTTCTGCCATAGGGGCACCGAAGAGATGGTAGGCTTGTAAGGGTGAAGCTCACAAGGAACTTCTGGCAAAGTGAACTCAGCGTGCATGTTCACCTAGGCTAGAACTCAGGGGTGCGCATACTATGCTAGAACTCAGAAGAGAACTACCCCGCAGAACCTCGGGTGGAAGAGAAACTGCAGAGGAAGTCTTGGCTAGGGGCACAAGACCAGTTGAAAGGGACTCCTCTCCAATGGCTCGGGACAGGGAAGGACTGAGGAAGAACCCAGCAGAGGCAGATGTGCACTCCAGCTTTGCCCCTAGCATCAACACCTAGAAGCCATTCCTTAGTGGAAGAACCTGAAAGCCCAAAGGCAGGACACAGCTGATGCAAGGTGTCAAAAGAGCTAGACTCTCTTTGAAGGGAAGCCGCAACTACTTCGCTAAGGGCTGAGGCTTCCTAACCAGAAGGTTGTCCAGGGGTTAAACAGTCATTGCTCTTATCAGATCGACCTCCAGAGGAAGCCGAACAGGAAAAGGCAGTTGGGAGAATAGCAGCCGCGAGAGAAAGAAGTTGGAATTTCTTCGACTTTGAGGAAGAACCCTTAGGTGAAGGAACCCTTTCAGACCTCATTCTCTATCTAATATACCTCTCCCACTGGGAGGATAGCCACCCTACACACTCAGTGCAAGAAAAAGCCTCTGTGTAGGAGTGTCGTCTGCACGAAGGGCAAAGTTGGTGGGAATCTGTCTCCTTAACCAACATAAAGGTACCGTAAGAGTGGTCCAATCTGGCTGGGCAAACGTGCATGATTGCATTCCTCAGACTAAAAACAACAGTAAAGAAAAAGAAATCAAAGTTAACAAGGCTAGATAATAAATGAATAAACCGGGAGAGAGAGACGTGAACGTCTGCACTCAAACAAAGCCAAATCAAAAGTGACCTCAGCTACTGAGTGAGTGTGTTAGCAGAGGTTCATTGAAACCTAACGTTAAAGTTTTTATGGCTAAACCAGCTCACGTAGAATTATCTCTCCTACTTAAAGAACGAAGGTTTGTATTTGTACAGGAACAAACCCGTATTTAAAAGGACAAGGGTTTGTATTCATATCGGAATGAATGCGTTTTTTTATAGCAGCGAAAATAGGTTTACTAATTTTGGCCTCATTTGCACAAAACTTGTAATATTTAAAGCAAAAGTACATAGAAATGTACTAGTGTAAAATTCAATAGCCTAATTATTTGCCCCATACAGTACTGTACAACTCTTAGTCGTGGAATGCACTGTTTTGGAGAAAAAACAGTAAATATAGGTTGGGTAGAAGTACCTTTCAAAAGGGGATTTTACCCATAAAAAGGGGGCAACACATGCCTGTCAGCAGAGAACTTTTTAGATCTTTGTTATATAACCCTTGAGGGACCTCCATTTTGGCCTTTTACCTAATTTGTCTCGACTAGAGACGGGGACGACACAGGGAAAAACCTTAAAAGCCCTGGCGGCAGCTAAATTCTTCAGAAGCTCTCCTACCAACAGATCACTAGTACATACAGTAATGCCCAAGAAAGGCCATATCTTCCTCAGGTCCTGGTCATCATCAGTGCATATATCAACAAGCAAGTCTCAAGGCAAAGGAGTACTGCACAGTACTACCTTCACAAAGGTAAAGTGATACTTCTTCTTGCCCTGAGGAACACCCCAATAGCAAGTCAATTTCTCCTTCCCTTCCACAAACTCCTACAGAGGACCCAGCCAAGAGGAATATGAGGGAAACAAACCAAGCTAAGTATTGCAAGAAGGAAAAAAGAAGCTATAGAGATTCCTCAGCATCAGCTTAGGTATTGCCAGCTGATAC
The DNA here is from genome assembly GCF_036898095.1 of Palaemon carinicauda. Taxonomy (NCBI): domain Eukaryota; kingdom Metazoa; phylum Arthropoda; class Malacostraca; order Decapoda; family Palaemonidae; genus Palaemon; species Palaemon carinicauda. The sequence goes on from NC_090746.1 coordinate 79,549,273, forward strand.
TGAAGAATTCCTCTTACTCTTAGCCTTCTTATTCCTCTTCATGGCAAACTCTATCCACTGCAGAGGAGGACATGACCTGCACTCGTCACAAGGTGATGAATGTGAAAATTCCTGCCCTCAGCAAAAAAAACACAGATGATTGGGATCAACAGTAGGTTATGACAAAAAACTGCCACCCAGACACAATCGTGTACAGTATCAGTGCATTTTGAATTTTCATTGAAAAGAGAAAAAAGAAAAAGAAAAAGATTTAGAAGGCCAAGATTGAGGAGGCAGTAAGAGTACGTCCTTACAGCTTGCAGCCGAAGTCAAAGTGCCTAGTTGACTGACAAGTGGGCAGGCCTTACCCAACCATGCCAGTAGCTATAACTAACTCATTAAAACTCTAAAGGCTGTTCCAAATTTGCTGCAGTCATACTCTTATTAAAGGACGATGGTTTGTATTCATGAAAGAACAAATAAAGTTTTAACAACAGTGTTTGTAATTATCCCACCTCCTTGGTGTTTCTGGCCATGGGCATTTAAAAGACCTTCAGGATCAGCAAGAAGTACTTTACGACATTTCCTGCAACGAACTGTGTCTTCAGTCATTCTGAAATAAAAACAAAAATGATATTTTGATTATAAAATAAATTTTTGAATATACTTAATCGGTGAATATATAATAGCTGACGTCTCCGACGGCTCGACAGAATTCAAAAACTCGCGAGCGATCGCCATGAAGGTAGCGGGTGTGCCCACCAGCGCCGACTATCGGCCAGATACCGCATATACATGTAAACAGCTCCAGTTCTTCTCATCCCGCTGGGTCTCTATCGGGGAGGAAGGGGGGGCCTTTAATTTATATATTCACCGGGTAAGTATATTCAAAAATTTATTTTATAATCAAAATATCATTTTTAAATATTAAACTTAGCCGGTGAATATATAATAGCTGATTCACACCCATGGTGGTGGGTAGAGACCAGTATTAATACAGTTTACGGCGTATATGCTTAGAGTTTTTGACAGTTATATCATAACAAAACCCAAATAAATATAGGTACCTGGTAAGGAAGCTGACTCTAACGATTACTCTGCCTTGTTAGTCCGCTTTCCTCACGAAGCCCAGCCATCCTCTTAGGATGCTGAAAGACTCCCAGGAGCTGAAGTATCTAGGGCGACAACCCATACAACATGACCTCATCAAAACCCTTAATCTGGGGGCTCTCAAGAAATGACATTTGACCACCCGCCAAATCAAAAAGGATGCAAAAGGCTTCTTAGCCTTCCGTACAACCCAATTAAAAACATTTCAAGAGAAGATTAAAAGGATATTGGAATTAAGGGAATGTAGTGGTAGAACCCGTACCCACTACTGCACTCGCTGCAACGAATGGACCCAGTGTGTAGCAGTCTTCATAAAGAGTCTGGACATCTTTTAAGTAAAATGACGCGAATACCGACTTGCTTCTCCAAACGGTCGCGTCCATAATACTTCGCAGAGATCTGTTTTGCTTAAAGGCCACAGAAGTTGTTATAGTTCTTACTTCGTGCGTCTTAACCTTAAGCAAGCAACGATCTTTTTCACTCAAGTGAGAATGAGCCTCTCGGATTAAAAATCTAATAAAATATGACAAAGCATTCTTTGACATAGGCAATGAAGGCTTCTTAACTGAGCACCACAAAGCCTCAGATCCACCTCGTAAGGATTTAGTCCGAGCTAAATAAAACTTCAGAGCTCTAACTGGACACAGCACTCTTTCAAGCTCGTTGCCTACGATCTCTGACAGGCAAGGTATATCAAATGACTTAGGCCAAGGACGAGAAGGCAGTTCATTTTTGGCCAAGAAAACCAAGCTGAAGTGAACATGTGGCTTTATCTGTAGAAAAGCCGATGTTCCTACTGAAGGCATGGATCTCACTGACCCTTTTAGCCGAAGCCAAGCACACTAAGAAAAGCGTCTTGAGGGTGAGATCCTTCAGGGAGGCTGAATGTAATGGCTCAAACCTGTCGGACATTAGGAACCTTAGGACCACGTCTAAGTTCCATCCAGGAGTTGCCATACGACGCTCCTTAGAGGTCTCGAAGGACTTAAGGAGATCTTGGAGATCTTGATTATTGGACAGATCTAAGCCTCTATGTCTGAACACAGACGCCAACATGCTCCTGTAGCCCTTAGTAGTGGGCTGAGAGGGAGCGAACATTTCTCAGATGTAGGAGAAAATCTGCAATTTGGGCTACAGAGGTACTGGAAGAGGAAATGGATGATGACTTGCACCAGTCTCTAAAGACTTCCCACTTCGACTGATAGACCTTGATGGTAGATGCTCTCCTAGCTCTCGCAATCGTTCTGGCTGCCCCCTTCGAAAATCCTCTAGCTCTTGAGAGTCTTTCGATAGTCTGAAGGCAGTCAGACGAAGCGCGGGGAGGCTTTGATGAAGACTCCTTACGTGGCTGCTGTAAGAGATCCATCCTTAAAGGTAGACTCCTTGGAACGTCTACCAGCCATTGAAGTACCTCTGTTACTCTCTCTCTCGCGGGCCAGAGTGGAGCAACCAATGTCAACCTGGTCCCTTCGTGAGAGGTGAACTTCTGCAGCACCTTGTCTAGGATCTTGAAAGGTGGAAAGGCATAAACGTCCAGGTGAGATCAGTCCAGCAGGAAAGCGTCTATGTGAGCTGCCTCTGGATCTGAAACTGGAAAGCAGTAAGTCGAGAGCCTCTTTGTCAGAGAGAGTAGCAAAAAGATCTATGGTGGGTAGACCCCATGTCATCCATAGCTTCTCGCACACAGTCTTATGCAACGTCCACTCCATGGAGAAGACTTGTCCTCTTCTGCTGAGGCCGTCCGCCAAGACATTCATTTCTGCACAAATCTCGCCAAAGGAGAGATGTTACTGCCTTAAAAGGAGTTCCTTCTGATCCGTGGATCAAAGAACCGAGCCTTCCAGACTGTCCAGTGGAGCTCCTAACCCAAATCCGCTGCATCTGAAAACAACACATGGTTTGGGTTCTTGATCGCAAGAGAAAGACCTTCTCGAAGTCTGATGTTGCTGTCCCACCAAGTCAGACATGTCAAGACTGAGTTGGAGATTGGGAAAGAGATACTCACTAAGCCCTTCTCCTTGTTCCAATGTTTAGGTGAAAATAGGAAAGGGCATAGGTTGAGTCTCCCCAGAGAGATAAACTACTCCAGCGATGAAAGAGTTCCCACGAAGCTAGTTCAAACTCTTACAGAGCAACTGTTTTTCTCTTGCAAGTGAAGGACTTTTAACAGAGCTTGTTCCATTCTTGCGGGAGACGAAAAGGGTCGAAAAATCAGACACTGTATCTCCATTCCCAAAAAAAGAATAGTCTGGGATGGGATACTGTAAGTTACGACTTCTCTACGTTCACTATGAGACCTAGCTCCTTGGTTAGGTCTAATGTCCATTAGAGGCTCTCCAGACAGCGATATAATGACGAACGCCCTGATTAGCCAGTCGTCAAAATGAAGGGAGGCTCTGAATCCTCAAAAAATGTAGAAAGCTTGCTACATTTTGCAAGGGCCTTGTAGAAAACAAGAGGAGCAGGAATGAGGTCGGAGTACAGTGCTCGACAGTGGTACATTACTTTCCCGTCCACAAATCTCAGATGTAGTTGAAAGTTTGGATGAATCGGGCTGTGGAAGTATGCATCCTGAAGGTCGAGAGAGACCATCCAGTCGCCTTCCCTTAATGCTGTCAAGACAGCTTGGTAGACTTCATCGTGAAGTTTGTCTTGACAATGAACACATAGAGCGCACTTGCATCTTACGTACTCCTGCAGTGAACGTGGCTGCCAGATCATTGGAGCCATCCCTGATAGTCTTGTTCCTGCAGAGAACGTGGCTGTCAGATCATTGGAGCCATCCCTGATAGCCTTGTTTATGCATGACATAATTGTACAGCAAAACTTCAAACGCTCGAAAAACTCCTAACAGGAGATGGTCTAGCTCTGAAGCCGACCATAAAATCTTGGAGCGTCTCATGGCCAGGCGCCAGGGAGAGTCTATGAGGCTTGAGAAGTCTATCTGGGCAGAGGCAGGAACTCCCAAGCCGAGAACTTCTCCCGTGTCATACCAGACGCTCGCTCTATAAGCCAGTTTAAAAGGGGGGAAAGCAAAGGCTGTCTCCCCCAAACTCCTCCTGGTGATCAACCAGTCGCCTAGCAAACGTAAAGCTCTCTTAGAAGAGCGAGAGAGCACTAGCTTAGAAAACAACGGCTTCGAAGTAGCTAGGCCTAGTGTAAACTCTGACGTTTAGGCGAACGAGGAGCAGCAGTTACAAAATGGTCCGGACAAAGATCCTTAAAAATCAGCATGATTTATTTAAAGTCCATAGAGGGCTGAGCAGCTTTAGGCTCCTCTCCGTCTGACAGAGTCCCCAAGGGAATATCAGTAGGAGGGGGATCAGCGATTTCCTCATCTGAAGGAACCTCGTCCGACAATTGCCGAGTCTCAAGCAAGGGAGAGACCTGCCGTGGTGGCAATGCTTGACAAGCAGAGTCCACACGCAAAGGAGCATCAGTAGCAGTCAAGGACGCTACGTCATGTAACTGCTTAAAGGACTGACCAGCAACAACAATAGGTGCGGGAGGACGCTCGACGTCAAGTCGAGACTGCCTTGACTGCCTAGATAGAGCAGTTAAAACAACTCTTGACTGCGGTGCTTGACGTTCAACGTCAAAACAAGGCAACTGAGCTGGTTGGCGAACGTCCTGAACGTCAACACGAGACTGCGGCAGCGGCTGAACGTCAACACGAGGCTGCGGCAGCGGCTGAAAGTCAACACGGGACTGCAGCAAGTAAGGATCCAAGTCACGTGACTGACGTGACAAACTACCGACATCACGTTTCATAACGTCAAACGGACGAGTAAATGCTCATTTGGGCGGCTGACAGCCAGAGTCTCGTTTAGTGTAACGGCGACTCGAAAGCGAAGGTTCATCGTGAACCTGCTCAACGTCATACTTCTCCATAAGGGAGGCAAGCTTAGTCTGCATGTCCTGCAGGACAACCCATTTATGATCAACAGGAGTCGGGACGGGCCGAGACGACGGTAACGTCTGTGTTGGCAAAACATTGCCTTTACCGCGACCCTCGGACCCCGTGTTACGCTTGCGTTTAATATGCGAACCGTCTTCCGAAGACTGCAAAGGGTCAGAGCTGTCCCCATGGCTACAGCCAGGACGCTGGACCTGTCCTGAATGGACTGACTTCCGCTTTAAGGGTCTAGAAACTTTGCTCCAAGATTTCTTTTGCGAGAAGCCTCCGGATGACGAGGAGAAAAACAGCCTCGCTCGTCTTGTGGTAGGGGCGATCTTGCTAGACACGCCCGATACCATAGAGGGAACATTTGTTCGTTGGTTAAAGCCTCTCGTCCCCATAAGTCCTACGACATTACTTCTCCCTGGTAGCATGGGAGCCTGAAAGAGGTATCGGACTAGGTGAACGACAAGCACGAACAGATGAACCCTCGGTCGCAACACTAAAAAACACTTAGCGCAATTATCACTTTATCACTACGATTTTCTGTTTTTGCACTTACTTCACTGAAATCGTATTTTTCAATAATTTCACATTAGGCATGAATAAAACTGATTTCTACCTGAAGCACGCAATTCTCCTCTACATCAAAAGGTTATAATTGCGAAATAAGTCGTATAATGTAAGCACATTAGGCTAATACAAGCAAAAATCAGTAAACATATAAATCGAATAAAACGGAAATATATAAAGTTAAAAGGATCAGTGACTGGGGAGGAGACTAAACACTAGTTCATTAAAAACTACGTTTTCAATCTCTCACCGTACAGTGCCTTGGGACGAGAGTAAAAACTAAAAACGTTTTATCCTTTCTCCCCGTACAGAGACTTGGGACGAGAGTAACTCGAGAACAACGTTACTCGCTTGGGACGAGAATAAAGATCGGAACGTTCTCTCTTCCTCTCTCTCTCTCTCTCTCTCTCTCTTGATTTTACCCAGAAGAGAAAAGCCCACTCACCTTTCGTCAATAAACAGGTTATTTGACCAAAGGAAAAAACTGAAAGGACTAAGAAATTGAAAATTAACAAGTTCCTTTAAATTGGTATTTAAAACATTTCAGTTTGAAAGAAGAATGAACAAAACGTCAAAATCGATTTACTCTTTCTGCAAAGTGAAACCGTGATTCTCTCTTTCTCTATCGTAACGATAGAGCGCAAACTGCGTAGCATAAATAAACCAAACGTTAGTTCATCTTTGAAACAGCACGAAGACTATTCAAAGAAAATCTTTCATAAAATATCTACTAAAAAATATTCATTTAATAACTCTTACAGAGCAAATGATTTAAACTTAACGAAAATAAAAGTTGAATGGGCTCAACGTTGTTTAACTTCGGTTTCCAAGTTAGGACCGCCTACTCTCGGACTAGGGGAGGAATAGGTAAGGCCGCATATAAACAAAACATGACAAATTCGAAGATAATTTGTATTTTTCCTAACCATACAAACCTTAGCTATTTACAAAGGGTATTACTTTTTAGCGTAGCTGAAATGGCGAGCCATTAGAATTTAACGAGGGTGTATTACCCCCGCGCTAGTTAGCGGGGGGGGTAGGGGAGTGGTAGCTAGCTACCCCTCCTCCCCCTCACACACAGGTGAATACTCACTTTCACTTAGAGGTAGGACTTGTCTTGGGGGACAGGGCTGGCGGGCAAATATGTGTAAATAGCTAAGGTTTGTATGGTTAGGAAAAATACAAATTATCTTCGAATTTGTCATTTGTTCCGTAACCGAAATACAAACCACGCTATTTACAAAGGGTGACTTATCCCTTAGGAAGGGTGGAAAGTCCCCAGCCATACTGGCTTTGGCTTTACCCGGGGACTCAGAATCCGAGTGAGTCGCACTCAAGAAAAGGAGTCCCTGCACCTCACAAGTTCCTTGCTCCGCAAGGAACCATGTGGCCTACGTAAGCTTGTGTGTGAAGGAAGAAGTGTGACCCGTCCTAGGCAGTTGACCTGGAGTTCCAGAAGGAACTCTGGGTTAGGACGTTCCCAATACCACCTCGTCAGGGTATGGGGGACGCGACAGTATTGACTCAATACTCGGAACACAAGGAAGCATGGTTTACCTGCAGAGGTTCGAGGTCAGCTATGCAGAGACCAGGATGCTGCTTCCCCGTAGAGGGGATGATGAAGAAAGAAGAAAGGGCCAGACATACTTCTTTCGTTCATGCAGACTAAAACCTGATAACAATGCCCTCAACCTTCTGCTACCTGTCCAAAAAGGAGCCTGAGGTTAGACCAGCTGTTGTGTAGCCACCACAGAGCGATAGAAAACGTATCGAGACTCCTGTGGGTCACGCCCTGCAGGAAGCGGGCTGCGAAGGTCATCAGACGCTTCCAGACTCCAGCTTGTAGCACCTGCGTCACAGAGTAGTATTACTCGAAGGTGAGGGACGTTGCGATGTATCCAACATCGTGCTGTAGGGCGACGTGACGGGGGAGGTTCTGAAGACAGGTCGAGATGAATGTCCTTGAGTCCGGGCTGAAGAGGTATACTGGTGACTCTCCCCCAATGTCCTCCTTGTGCTCCCAAATCGGCTGCAACTGAGGACAAACTGCAGCTGTTCCCAGCGCTAACCTCTCGATTCCTTACTGGCAAGAAAGAGAAGGTCTTGGGACATCAGACACAGAATGGAGACTCGAAATCTTGAATGAATCGGACCGAAGGGCCGGGACCCTCAGATTCTGAGTCTAGCCAACAACTCAGGAGCGAGCCTGAATGTTGCCTTCCCCTCTTCCTTAGAAAGGGGGAAGTAGTAAGAGACCAAGAAGATTGCTTACACACTGGCCATGGCCAGAGTGAGCAGAAGACCCAAGGCGGAATACAATCCGAGGCCTGTCGTAAAAGGGTCTTGAGAAGATCTCTTAAAGGACTAAAAGTCCGAGCCATGCTCCAAGTTGGAGGTCTTCCTCCGACTAGGGCAGGGACGATCCAAGCTTCGCATGAGCGAGGATAGATCCAGCGGGCAGGAAAAAGTTATTCCTTTAAGCCTGAAGGTCAGGGAAAGGCTGAGCGACAGGCTTCATTGCCGAGAGCGGAAAGGAGTTTCCTCCCGCCGAAAGGCAATAAGACCGTTATTGCTGGAGAAGAGGCCTCAAGGGAAGAGGTATATCTCCCACGGCACCAACCACCTTAGACTCTTCACTTTGCCTGGGAGACCCCTGTGGATGACTATCGCAGATGACGCGACCTCCGTACCGCGACTGTAGCGGGTTGTCTCTTCTTGAGAAGGAACCGTAGTGTCTCCAGGCATGAAGCCGAAGCGACGCCCCGGTTCGGGAGAGATGTCGCAGTGTGGTTGCTTGAGTAGTCTGCGCCGTGGGAGAAGCTCTCCCGGGAGTTCCGTCAGGGGAAGCAGAGGGTCCAGAAACCGTTCTGCGCATAGTCCCAGTGGAGCTCTCCCATTGAAAGGTTAACAGACAACCTGGTCTTGTTGAGACCCATTGTCCGCAGACAAAAAGGAGTTGTCCCACCATCACCGGAATGCATCTTGCCAGAGTCTCGGGGTCTGTGACTGGGGGGGAAGACTAGCGGAAGTTTGAGGTTCCAAGCTGTCGCGATCAGGTCCCCCAGACCAGGACTTGCTGGTTACCCAAGGTCAAAGACCCCTAGGTACACTCTCTCTATGAGGCTCTGCTCGGATAGTCAGGGAGAAACATTCCCCTGCCTGGAATGAGAGAGCCGATGGTGGTATTGAGAGAATCTCAATCATCCCGATATCTCTACTGCAAGATGTGAAGGTGTGAAAATGCGTCCCCTGCTGGTTAGAATGAAGTCGACGCGCAACGGGGCGACTCGGCAGGAGCTGTAGGATCTGAAGAGGGGCCAGACTAAGGCCCCTAAGCCTGCCTGAATGATGGAGAGGTATCCTTCAGGTCTTGACCATAGGCCTGGACCGGAACATGCCCCCCCTTTCCTTTGAGTCCGAGAACCGCATCAAGAATGTGGGGAAAGGACGAGAATATCCACTACCATCAAGAGGCTCCATAGGTCAACACCCATTGCAGGTCTAATAGTTCCGCTGGTCCCATAGGACCAGGGAGTCCGGTTAAACATTGCCTGAAGCCACCGGAACTTGGATCGCCCCACATGGAACTTATCCTGAGGCGACCGTTCGGACTATAGACGGGTCAATGAGGAAAGAAGAACTAGGAAACGTTCCAAGGTAGGGCTGAAAACTCTGCTTGACTGAGAACAGGTACTGCGACTCTCCTCAGTCTTGCCACAGTCAACCGAAAGGAAGGCTCGGAGGATGTGGTAACAAAATCTGGTGTCCCCAGGTAGTCACCCATCCAAGTACCGACGTTGCTTAACCTCGCTGGACGGACGAGAAGCGGGGTTTCCAGTGTGGTAAGGCGGTTGACTCAATATCATGGCCAGATACTCCAGATGTTGAGGCAGAGGAAGAGAAGGCTCCAAGCAAAATACCATGAGCCCACACTCATGGTAAGCATCCGGAAGCTTGTCCCGGCGCTGAAGAAGGTCGAAACCCGAGCCTACCGGAGTTGACCAGCCCTCCAAACAGCAGAGGAGGCAGAAGCCTGCACCTGAGCGGCCAAGAGGAAGGCAGGGAGAGTTCTCTGGGGAAACAAACCTGCTATGCCACGGCGGGATAGCCACACTGCATCATAAGCAGGAATACTTGCAGTCTAGGCTGAATTCGACGAGCACCCTGGAAGACGGATGGAATGGAAACTGAAAGTACCCGTCCTTCCGATCCAGGGTTTAGGGAGCCCTGTCGCCTCGTTACCAGTCTGATCGATTCTGCTGGTCTACGCTGGCCGAAGTTTGTTCGACAAACTTGATCATGGCTGAGAGGTCGACTATGGACATCCCCTCTCAGATCCTTCCTTACAAGAAAGGATCGACTGAGGGGGCTGGGGGTGAAGCCGTCGATGATCCTAAGGAAGACCTTCGCCTAAGGTATGGATCATTCTGCCCAACCGGGCAACTCTGCTGACGCTATGGCATAGAGGTTCAGAGACACCGAATTCGCTGACAGAGACGGCAGGCGCGATATCCTTGGCTAATCACAGAGATTGTGCGGGAATGGGCATCGGGAAGCTGTCATTCGGATGAGTAACCTTAAGCATCCTCCCAGCGAAAAACCTGCAATCCTAGAGTTCGTGAACTCCTTTTAGGACTATGCCCCCCCGGGGGAGTCTCCCGTGCCATCTGTTTCTAACAGGAGGAAACTGCAATTGGACACCTTGTCCCAGTTGTCGTAGCCGGTAACTTAGGCCGACGTGGTTGAAAGAAAAGGGCGCTGGAGCCCTGCAGAGTCTGGAAGAAAGCGCCTTGGAGGAGTGAAACCGGAAGTCGATTTACTCCGCACAGCAGCTGTCTAAGTCTCTGTCCTTGGGCACAAACAAACTCTTCTCAAGGATGGAAGGGTGTCTGAGGTCGTCGACCTCCACAGATGAGACACCAGAAGGAAGCCCTCAGTCAGCGCGTCCAGATGGTACAACATCGAGCTTGTCCGCAAGTTAGATACTTAACGACGAACGGCCAAGGTGCCTGAGCTCGAGAGGAGGAAAGTAACCCTTGATCTTCCTGTAGCTTCCTTGAACCAAACCTCGGGCCGTAACCGAGGAGGGAAAGAACCTGGTAAGCTCCCAGAGGAAGAGGTAAGCAGTCACCCCTTGTCCGATGGAGAAATCTCGAACGGAAAGTCCCCCCGCCAAAAATCCTTCCAGGGAATGACGGGGAAAGGCTAACCCAGGTTCAGGAATAGAGGAGTGTTGCTCAGATCTCCCTTAAGTTTCTCCTATTCATGCAAGTGCCATGCTCTGTGTTTACGGGGTGAGGCAGTGTTCTGGAAATACGCTCCAGAAGAACTCGCCAGGCTGGTCATGCTGCGAAAACCCCATTGGGAATCGTGGTTGCAATTGCCCTGGAGCTCGCGCGACGGGAATTCCTGGTGGTCGGCGAGCGATAACCCATAGACGAGCAATGGATACTGCAAGAAATAAGCCGACATTTGTGCGAAGAAACACTGTAGGTTCGCGCGACGGAACACCATCCGTCTGCGCGATGGAAAAAAACCGTTGGTTCGCGCGTGGGCGAACATTGGAGAGCTTGAGCGTAGACGTGCAGGCACGTGGGCGCGCAGGCGAGTGGTCGCGCGGTTGCACGGGCGAGCGGTCGCGCGGGCGAGCGGTCGCGCGGGCGAGCGGTCGCACGGGCGAGCGGTCGCGCGGTCGCACAGGCGAGCGGTCGCGCAGGCGAGCGGTCGCGCAGGCGAGCGGTCGCACGGGCGCGCAGGCGAGCGGTCGCGCGGGCGCGCAGGCGAGCGGTCGCGCGGGCGCGCAGGCGAACGGTCGTGAAGGTGGGCAGGTGGATGAGAGCGAGTCCGAGGCGGCGAACGCAAGCGTTAGCGCGATGGCGAGGAAACGCGCTGCCGCGTGGGCGAGGAGGACCGCTGGGGATATGGATCAACAAGCGATCGGTGGTGAGCGGGTGAGCGCTAACGTGCAGGTTGGCGATGGCGCGTTGTGTTATGCCGACGCGATGGTCGAGCAGTATGCGCAGGTGAGCGATCGTGCGTTGGCGAGCAGTATGCGAAGGTGAGCGATCGCGAGCAGTGGTCAGCATGCGCCAGGTCGCGCGATGGTGATCAGTATGCGCAGGGTCGCGTGATGGTGATCAGCATGCCAGGGTCGCGTGATGGTGATCAGCATGCCAGGGTCGTGCGATGGCGATCAGCATGCGCAGGTTGGTGGTCGCGCGATGGCGAACAGCATCTGCAGGTGGGCGATCGCGTGATGGCGAACAGCATACGCAGTTGAGGGTCGCGCGATGGTGATCAGCATGCGCAGGGTTCAGCGATGGTGATCAGCATCCGCAGGTGTGTGGTCGCGCGATGGCGATCAGCATCCCCAGTTGAGGGTCGTGCGATGGCGATCAGTATCCGCAGGTGAGGGTCGCGCGATGGCGATCAGCATCCGCAGTTGAGGGTCGCGCGATGGCGATCAGCATCCGCAGTTGAGGGTCGCGCGATGGCGGTCAGCATCCGCAGTTGAGGGTCGCGTGATGGCGGTCAGCATCCGCAGTTGAGGGTCGCGCGATGGCGATCAGCATCCGCAGTTGAGGGTCGCGCGATGGCGGTCAGCATCCGCAGTTGAGGGTTGTGCGATGGCGATCAGCATCCGCAGTTGAGGGTTGCGCGATGGCGATCAGCATCCGCAGTTGAGGGTCGCGCGATGGCGATCAGCATGCGCAGGTGAGCTAGTAGCTGGCGAACCATGTTCCTTCAGAAGTGTTGGAGAACGTTGGCGTGCCGGCTGTAACACACGTGGGCGATCCGGAGATCGCTGGCGGGCTGACAATCGCTGACGAGCTGATGATCGCTGGCGAGCTGAAGATCGCTGACGAGCTGATGATCGCTGACAAGCAGAAGGCTACGCGTGGAAGCCTGCGCAAAGAAGAAGAGTCCTTGACCCTGACCTGAACCGAAGTTCTAGATCGCGAGGGCGAACAGGGCGCGTAACAGGAACCAACAGGAACCGCAGGGAAGATCATCTTGAAAGCGCTGACGAACAGGAGAGCGCTGATGAGCAGAAGGGCGCGCAGGGAAACCCTGACACGCAAGGGAAGAACCCCCGTGGGGGCAACCCTTTGCCCCGAAGGGATCGTTGTCCGCCGGGAGACTGATGTCCGTCGGAAGACCGCTGTCCGTCGGGAAGACCGCTGTCCGTCGGGAAGACCGTTGTCCGTCGGGAAGACCGTTGCCCGTCGGAAGACGAGATCAGACTGCTGTCCATTTGCACCAAGGCGGAAGATCGAGAAAAAGAAGTTGTAGGCTGCAAACGGAGATCCAAAAAGGCGCCTCAAGCACCCTTATAGGGAGATGAGAGGGCCTTACGACGAGGCGGACGGAGGGCCTTACGGCGAGGGAGGCCAACAGCAACAGCAATAGAAGAAACCTCCGAAGAGGAGTCTCTATGAGTGTACTCTCTCGCGGACGAAAGAGAAACACTTCGTGGAAGAGACTGGTCAGCCAGTGACCTAAAAGGAGCAATCCTCCGAAGAGGAGCTCCTGCAGTTGCCCAGCCCCTTGAGCGAAACTGCAGGTGCGACCGCTCAGCACCAAGAGCATAGTCGCACGAAAAAAAGGCAAGAGAAGAACCCCCCAAAAGGGGAAAAACTCAAGCCTGGACAGGAAAAACTTCCCTCGGAAGGAAAGTTATCCGCCTAAGGAGGCAAGCCTCCTGAGTGTTCTAAAATGAACTGGAGAGCTGTCCGTCGTCACGGGAGTACTACCAGTAGAAGGAGACACGCCCCTGACGAAAATACAAGGGGGGAGGCAGCAACAGCCGAATCCCCAGGACTCAACCAGACAGCTCACACCGTTGCTATATTACAGAAACGAACTAGATCGGTAACTGTAAAAAAATAAAACAAATAATATTAGTACACATTCATTCCCCCGGGAAGGCTCCGAAGAGGAATCCCGAGGGAAAGGAATAAGAATTACACAACAGGCACGTGCCCTCACAACCACTTACACTCGCGGAAGGAGAGCTGTAACCAAAACAGAATTATAACAATTATAATTATGTAACTATGTATTTATGTAATTTAAAAATGAATGAACACTAAAGAAAGAACGAAAACCCCGAAAGGAATCGTTCTACAAGCTGAAAAACAAAAAACAACTACAGTACAATTAGATTCATAACTAATTGAGACAAACGTACGGCGTAGCAACCCCCCACACGGAAAGGAAGCTAGGCTACAAGGGCGTAGTAACACGTAGTAAAAGGGTGAATGACCTCAAGAGAGAGAGAGAGAGAAAGACATAAGTCAAACTCGATAGCCACCCATAAAAATACGCCGTGGTGGCCTAACTGCCAAGGCCTCCACGTAGATATCGTACACTACACACACACATCTGAAAAGGAAACTTACTTATTTCTATACTCAAATATATATACAAACATGAAAACATGTTACATATATATTGAGTAAATGAAAAGTAAGCGATTAAGTAAAGACAAAACAGACAATGGCTGCCAAGCGAGGACCAAGACAGAGACGTCTGTCACAGTCCGAGCCAAAAGTGAAAGTGAGTATTCACCTGTGTGTGAGGGGGAGGAGGGGTAGCTAGCTACCACTCCCCTACCCCCCCGCTAACTAGCGCGGGGGTAATACACCCTCGTTAAATTCTAATGGCTCGCCATTTCAGCTACGCTAAAAAGTAATACCCTTTGTAAATAGCGTGGTTTGTATTTCGGTTACGGAACAAATTAAAATTTATATTGATGTTTAGTATAAATGGAAAGCTAATCGAAGAGGCCTAATAAAGGCGGGTGAGATATAAAATATATAGAGGAAAATCTATAATTAACAACAATTTATAACGTGATAAGATAATTGCTAAAAGCCTAAAACATACTTCCGTACACTAAGGGAAGGGTCGGCCATTTTTACTCTATGGAAAAAAACCAGAGATAAAAGCAAGGGCAAAACACTTTTACTCTCCTTTCAAAAGCATTTCTTTTGAGGATAGTATTGAATAATCCAACACGGCGAAAGCAATAAAACCAAAACCAAGTACTTCACCAATTCGGTAGAAAACTCGAGGTCATAATAGCGAGTGGAATCGACTTGTCGATGAAACCGACAGAGAAGAACTGGAGCTGTTTACATGTATATGCGGTATCTGGCCGATAGTCGGCACTGGTGGGCACACCCGCTACCTTCATGGCGATCGCTCGCGAGTTTTTTAATTCTGTCGAGCCGTCGGAGACGTCAGCTATTATATATTCACCGGCTAAGTTTAATATTTAAAAATACATGAGATTGACTGCATTATCGATATCATCCAACTCTCCACATTCCAACTTTTATACAAATACACTGCTGTACTATATATATAAAAAAAAATTAGATACTGTAATCTGTATTTCTACTAACTATACAACCTTGAGCCCTTTAATACCAAAACCTACCTGGCTTAACTTTCCCAGAAAATGGCAGAGCACCTGGTACTGTATGGGAGCGAAGGTGATGATTCCTATCAATCTCAATACAGTCTGAGCATGGAAATGTCACAGGTGTTAGGTTAGGCTCATACCAAGAATAAATGGTAATCAGTCATAGAACCTGTATCATTGTATAGGGTATGTTCTCTGAATGTATACATACTAAGAAATTGGTTTGAATACATTCTATCTATCCTCTACCTTGTCTGGGAGGATGAAGATGATTTTTAACAGATCTTGTCTAAACAGAAAGGTTGCTCGGTTATGAAGCTCACCTGCATCTGACATTTGGTCTAGCTCATAGCAGCCATGACTGCTGTACCCCACAGAGAGGGGAAAGAAAGAAGGGTAAAAGGCCAGTCAATCTACCTTTCAATCTAGTATTACATCAAAACTGCTGTCTTGGACAAGATGTGATCTAGTATCATGAGAGAGCGAGATTGGCTACAGAACCTGTTGAGCAGCAACCAAAAGACCTGACAGTGCAAGGAAAAAAATTTGGAGCTCAGGCCCAAACTGCAAATTCCCCTATAAGATAGAACCATGAAGCCTCTGCAGGACAGAGAAGCCAGTCCTTCTGATGTCCTCTGGACACCTGAGAAAATATGAAGAAGGACTCAAATCTGGTATTGTGAGCAGTTGGGTCTTGGCCATGAACTCAGAAAAATTTTAATGAGACTTCCTTTCATCCTTTGGAATGATTAGTGACATATTGTATATGCCAAAAGTTCACCTACTTGCTTCGTCAAAAGTTCACCTTTCTTGCTTCATCGAAGCTAAGGGTAGCCAAAAGACCGTATAGCAAATATGATGTCTGTCGGACGCTCATCTCAAAGGCTAGTATGGGTAATGCTTAAGAGCCTTGAATACTGGTCTCATCCCCATCCCAATCCCGGCCCTGAGATATCGACGTGGGCAAGACTGCTGGAAGTTCCTCATGAGTATAGAAAGTCCCAACGAGGAGAAAGCACTAAGCCACTTCTCCTTGTAGTGGTACTACAAATTTCTATCTTAATTCCTTATTTTTTAGGTTTGCCTGTTCCCATAGTTTTGCCTTCTTTTTCAGAAATAGTGAACAGAGGAGAAGGAGGATGGTCTACGTAACTTCCCTTCCATTACCAAGTTGTTGTTTTGAGACACCAGACTTGGAGTATCTTCTAGTAACTGAGGACTTGATGACAGGGAAATAGATAAGTCTTGTCAAAGAGAAAGATAGAATTAAGAAAAAGGAAGAGTCTAATCACAGTGATTGCGATGTTAATAAGCCTTGGTCAATTAATGAAAGGAAAGCCAACTGTAAGAATAAAAAGGAGAATCTTGATGCAAGTGACAGTGAAATAGCAAAGATTTTGTCAAAGGGCCAGAGGGTCTAACTCCGACAACGATGAACGCTGCGTGCTAGCACTATGGCGAAGAAGCTGCAGCAGGGCCTCCTTGGAGGGTGGACCCAGTAACTCCAAGGATGGCCAAACCTGTAAAATAGGAGAAAGAGTCATGGAAACCACCGGGGGGGAGAGGCGAGACCGCTTCGCTAGGGTAAGCAGCACCGTTTCTCGAGAACCAAGGTTGTCTAGGAGTTAAGCGGCCTGCGCTACTACTCGACGGTCCCCCGTAGGAGGCCGAACGAGCAAGAGCTTCAAAAGAAGGTCAGGAAGCAGAAGAAAAAGCCTTGGGTTTCTTCTGTTTCGAAGAGACCTTCAAAGGAGATTCTTCTTTTGCCGTCGCCCAAACCTTTCCCACTGGGAAGCACACCACTCTCAACATTCAATACAATTATTATCAACATCCCACCATTGACCTCTGCAGGAAGAGCAAAGGGTGTGAGGATCAGTGTCCTCCGCAGACATGAAGGTACCACAGAAGCGGGCCTCAGGACCAGGGCAGGTACGCATAGCCAGCAGAAGTCAACACACTGTAAAGAAAAGGCAAAAAAGCATTAATGGCAGTCCAAAAATTTGCGAGGATGAAGAGCGGCAATGACCGTTCACCGTCCGAGCTAAAAGCAAAGTGAGCTCAATCACAGGTGTGTGAGTGGGAGGGGTAGCCCTTACCCTCCGGATGGGTAGTTAACCCTCGCTAAATTTTAATGGCTCGTCTTTTCAGCTTCGCCGAAAGTAATACCCCTATTAAATAGCGTAGGTTTGTATTCCAGTTACGGAACAACTGCATTTTGGCAACGCTGATCCTGTTCCGTCCTGTCAGCCACAAAAAGAAATAGTAAGTTGTACATTAATAAGAAGACGAATGAGACATCCAATCGGTTCCAACTTCAGTGACTTTGAATAATAAGTACAGCTATATTTGATTCTTTTAAAATATATCATATCAAAAGGAGAGATTTTGATAAAGAAATTAACGTCCAAATAATTGCCCATTCAGATGGTGTACGCGCCACATCCCTGTACCACTTGCTATAACAGAGGAGCGGGGTAAAAATTATAAATTTCTAGCAAAAACCAGTGAGATTTAATAATGTTAATTCAATTGACCAATATACATGTTTTTCAGTAGGATGGCCACGGCTAAGAACTAGAAAATGAGAGGGAAATTACCATTTTCTGTGCATGAAAGAGGCTTGGCCCATTTGATACACAAAGGCCCTGGGAAACAAAACAAAAAACACAACCTATCCTAACCTAGGAGCCGTATCCTTACTTACCCGTGGGGGCTATGGCAACCCTGCGAACCTGCCTTACAACACGGTATCTCTATCTTACTCCAAGACTAAGTCTCAACCCCTGTGTTTGCTTCCCAACTGGCTTCACTACTAGCAAAGTAACACTAAATCACATTTCTTAAATCATAGAACTAGCTGCATATCATATTTTAGATAAAGATATATTTTGTCAATAAAGCAAAGCAATTGACAAGGGGATGTATGTATGACGACGACCATGCCCCACAACTCTCTTGTTTTAGACCCTACTGCTATGGATATGGCAGTATAAGGGGGAGGTGAAGGAGGGGTTAGCCCATCTCCAGGTAGATAAGTAAGTTAGGATACGGCTTCGGTAAAATTATAGTTATGGGCGGGGCAACATTTCAAACAAAAAATATAAGTTTTCCTTTAGTAAATAACGTGATTTGACTGAATTTGAGCTTAATTTCAACCTCAACCAAACAGAACAACCAGTGCGACTACTTTAAACTTGATAAAATGAGAAATATACACGAGGGTACTGTATTGCATAAACGGATACATACAAACGGTATTAAAAGGGTCAAATACTTAAATCTCGTGGGTAAAAATGGTGAGGGCTTATAACAAAATGAGTAATCCTATTGGTCAAATTAAAGGGGGGCGGGGTTTATGCGCATAAGTTCTAAAATTGATTAACACGTATGTACCCACGAACAAACAGGAGCGAATACAAAAGCTTCATAGATTGTCAACTAACAAATAAAAAATATTTTTATACCAGTAGTATAGGATATAGATAACTTGTGCAGTTTTCCATGGATTTATTATACGTCCAAGAAAAAATTGTGTAGAGAAGAAAATGTTTGTTTTACCATTATAAACTGTTTTCCCAGTATATTTTCCACACCCAAAACCCCAGGCTCCCACTGGGGGGGTCCCTCATTATCGACGGATATAGATACAACATGCATATATTTCACCAAGTATTTATTTGCGGTGAAAATAAGTGTCCTCTTAGAAGGAAACGGGCATTTTTCTATAATAGGAAAGTTATTTTTCAGTAGGAAAATTTTCCGTCCGTAAGTATAATAAACCAATATACATATATATATATATAATATATATATATATATATATATATTGCAAAGTATTTATTTGAAAATGTGTCATTTTCGAAGGAAACGGCCATTTTTTTTACAGGGAAAGGTTGTTTTTAAATGGTAAAGTTTTCCCCGTCCGTAAGTATAATAAAACCTATCTACCTACCTATATTTCGAAGTATTTATTTGCGGTGAAAATAAGTGTCAATTAGCAAAGGAAACGAGAGCTATTTTTCAGCAAGAGTTGTCCCCGTCCGTAACTATAATAAAACCGAAATTTCACACCTTCGTTAGTCCTAACCAACTACATACCCTGAGCAGAGTTATAGGTCTAACTTATGGTGGCATTCTTTATTAGGTCTTCCCAAGCAAGCTGTTTTTAATATTTTTTTCTTTTCTTTTACCTGTTAGTCAGTAGTACTTGAAGAGTAGACAACTTTGAACCCGTGCAGTATCTATACTTCAATTCCTTCCAGATTTGCTGGAACTTGCGTGGAAGTTGCAACACGGGATAGCTCTTGTGTTGGTGAATGGCAAATCGAAATTGATAATCTTATCCTTATAATTATAAATTATAATCCTTATTTCCTAATAAAGAAATAAAAAACAATCGAGGCGAAACTATTCGAGTAGTGCGTTGGGTCGTAGTCTTTGTAACGGCGACCCGGTAAGGTTTTTCTTTGCCTTGGCGTTACTTCTTCCAATGTTGTTTAGAGAGTGGGTTCGTATAATATTTCTTCTCTACCTTTCCATAATATGTAATTTTTTGGTATTATATCTTCTTGTGATTATCGCTGTGGTTTCACTAGTAAAATGCACTTGTTTCTGGTTCAAGTTCTGGTTCAGGTGCGGGACATCGTAGCGTTTGCAACGGGGCCTCCAAAGTTTATCTTCTTATCCTGTTTTGTCTTTTCCTCCACATCAGGTTTAATAATTCTTTGTTTTCTTTTCTATATTTATTTCACTAAATAAAAATAATCCTACTATTTTCTTTAGGTCTTCCTCATATGGTTGTTGTAGCTCAATTATTTCATACCTTTCTTTTCTATATTCCTGGCAAAACAACAACAAAAAAATGTATCAAATCGTCTTCCTCATTTTCTTATATTCAGTGTCCAGATTTCTCGTTGCTCTCTCAGCAAAACAATTATAATAATGATTGTGGTCAGGGTTCAGGTTCCTCGTTGCTCTCTCAACAAAACTGTGGTTGTGGGCACACTACTAGAAGAAGCGTAGTAGGTGCAAAGCGCTGCAATCTGCAGGAAATTCATTATCATTAGTTACCTCCTTCACAGACAGCACAGCTTGCATACTTTTACTTCTAACTTCAAGGGCCTTTTTAATATACCGGGATACCTCTTTAGTACACAAATAGTACAGAAGAAGCGTAGTAGGTGCAAAGCTCTGCAATCTGCAGAAAATTAATTGTCATTAGTTACCTCCTAAACAGACAGCACAGCTTGCATACTTTTGCTTTTAACTCCCAGTGCCTGTCTAATATATCGAGCAACATCTTTAATTGATGGCTGATGGCTTTGATGGCTGCTTTTCCGGTCCCATACAGCAGGGGAACCCCACTCTCTACGGGAGAGTGGGGTGTTTCTAAATTCCCTAATTCTATGCCATTGCTTCTAAATTTTCTTATTCATTACTGCTAAATATATGCTTATTTGTATCATCTGCCTCACTACACAACACTCAAAGCCTATCTTTTTTATTCATGTTCCGATAAACTTCTTTTAATAATAACATATTAAATCCTTTTTTCATAACCATCACTGTTTCCTTGGTGTTAAGTTTTCCTATGTAATCACTTCTGCCATTAGCCTACTATTTATAAGCCTCAGTTTGGTCATGTCTACTTTAATATTATGTTTCTTTTAATTCCATTTGCCACTATACTTTTCATTTCTTACTTGGGCTCTTGCTTTTTCTTACTTCTTCAGTTTCAATATCATATTTTTTTGCGATGATATATATATATATATATATATATATATATATATATATATATATATATATATATATATATATATATATATATATATATATATATATATACATCACATACATATACCAAAGGCACTTCCCCCAATTTTGGGGGGTAGCCGACAACAACAAGAAACAAAACAAAAAGGGAACCTCTACTCTCTACGTTCCTCCAGCCTAACCAGGGACTCAGCCGAGTTCAGCTGGTACTGCTAGGGTGCCACAGCCCAACCTCCCACATTTCCACCACAGATGAAGCTTCATACTGCTGAGTCCCCTACTGCTGCTACCTCCGCGGTCATCTAAGGCACCGGAGGAAGCAGCAGGGCCTACCGGAACTGCGTCACAATCGCTCGCCATTCATTCCTATTTCTAGCACGCTCTCTTGCCTCTCTCACATCTATCCTCCTATCACCCAGAGCTTTCTTCACACCATCCATCCACCCAAACCTTGGCCTTCCTCTTGTACTTCTCCCATCAACTCTTGCATTCATCACCTTCTTTAGCAGACAGCCATTTTCCATTCTCTCAACATGGCCAAACCACCTCAACACATTCATATCCACTCTAGCCGCTAACTCATTTCTTACACCCGTTCTCACCCTCACCACTTCGTTCCTAACCCTATCTACTCGAGATACACCAGCCATACTCCTCAGACACTTCATCTCAAACACATTCAATTTCTGTCTCTCCATCACTTTCATTCCCCACAACTCCGATCCATACATCACAGTTGGTACAATCACTTTCTCATATAGAACTCTCTTTACATTCATGCCCAATCCTCTATTTTTTACTACTCCCTTAACTGCCCCCAACACTTTGCAACCTTCATTCACTCTCTGACGTACATCTGCTTCCACTCCACCATTTGCTGCAACAACAGACCCCAAGTACTTAAACTGATCCACCTCCTCAAGTAACTCTCCATTCAACATGACATTCAACCTTGCACCACCTTCCCTTCTCGTACATCTCATAACCTTACTCTTACCCACATTAACTCTCAACTTCCTTCTCTCACACACCCTTCCAAATTCTATCACTAGTCGGTCAAGCTTCTCTTCTGTGTCTGCTACCAGTACAGTATCATCCGCAAACAACAACTGATTTACCTCCCATTCATGATCATTCTCGCCTACCAGTTTTAATCCTCGTCCAAGCACTCTAGCATTCACCTCTCTCACCACTCCATCAACATACAAGTTAAACAACCACGGCGACATCACACATCCCTGTCTCAGCCCCACTCTCACCGGAAACCAATCGCTCACCTCATTTCCTATTCTAACACATGCTTTACTACCTGTGTAGAAACTTTTCACTGCTTGCAACAACCTTCCACCAACTCCATATAACCTCATCACATTCCACATTGCTTCCCTATCAACTCTATCATATGCTTTCTCCAGATCCATAAACGCAACATACACCTCCTTACCTTTTGCTAAATATTTCTCGCATATCTGCCTAACTGTAAAAATCTGATTCATACAACCCCTACCTCTTCTAAAACCACCCTGTACTTCCAAGATTGCATTCTCTGTTTTATCCTTAATCCTATTAATCAGTATTCTACCATACACTTTTCCAACTACACTCAAACAAACTAATACCTCTTGAATTACAACACTCATGCACATCTCCCTTACCCTTATATAGTGGTACAATACATGCACAGACCCAATCTACTGGTACCATTGACAACACAAAACACACATTAAACAATCTCACCAACCATTCAAGTACAGTCACACCCCCTTCCTTCAACATCTCAGCTTTCACACCATCCATACCCGATGCTTTTCCTACTCTCGTTTCATCTAGTGCTCTCCTCACTTCCTCTATTGTAATCTCTCTCTCATTCTCATCTCCCATCACTGGCACCTCAACACCTGGAACCGCAATTATATCTGCCTCCCTATCATCCTCAACATTCAGCAAACTTTCAAAATATTCCGCCCACCTTTTCCTTGCCTCCTCTCCTTTTAACAACCTTCCATTTCCATCTTTCACTGTCTCTTCAATTCTTGTGCCGGCCTTTCTTACTCTCTTCACTTCTTTCCAAAACTTCTTCTTATTCTCTTCATATGACTGACCCAGTCCCTGACCCCACCTCAGGTCAGCTGCCCTCTTTGCCTCACGTACCTTGCGCTTTACTTCCACCTTTTGCTCTCTATATTTTTCATACTTCTCTATACTATTACTCTGCAGCCATTCTTCAAAAGCCCTCTTTTTCTCTTCCACTTTTACCTTCACTCCTTCATTCCATATATATATATATATATATATATATATATATATATATATATATATATATATATGTATGTATGTATGTATATATATATATATATATATATATATATATATATATGTATATATATATATATATATATATATATATATATATATATTTACCTCTTTGGGTGAGCGTTGGTCCAGCCCAGAATTGTGCGGGGTCATAGGCTTAGTAATGGCGATCACGTCTGGTTTTTCATAGTTAAGGATTCACATTTTCTAATGCTGGTTTTGCATAATCTATGTGGCATTGCATAATTTGTAATGTATATTTCTATATTCAAATATATTTTCTTCATTATCTATCTTGAACAATGGCAAGATTTTTTTTTTTATATCTTCAGTCTTTTCTGGGTCTGGTTTCACAACAAGAATTATATCAGATGTTCTTCTTACTCATCTATGATTTGCATTTTGAACCTGTACTTTCCCATATATTCTCCCCAGAAAATTATTATTATTATTATTATTATTATTATTATTATTATTATTATTATTATTATTATTATTATTATTATTATTATTATTATTATTATTACAAGCTAAGCTGTAATCCTGGTTGGAAAAGCGTGATGCTATAAGCCCAAGGGCTCCAACAGGGAAGTATAGTCCAGTGAGGAAAGGAAACAAGGAAATCAATTAGTAGACAACCAAAATAATATATCTTAAGAACAGTAGCAACATTTAATTGAATATTTAATATACTATATAAACTATAAAAAAAAATAAAAAAAAAAACAAGAAAAATAGGATAGAAAAATGTGCCCAAGTGTACCCTCAAGCAAGAGAATTCTAATCCAAGAAAGTGGAAGGCCATGGTACAGAGCCTATGGAACTACCCAAAAATAGAGAACACTGGTTTGATTTTGGAGTGTCCTCCTAAAAGAGCTGCTTACCCTAGCTGAAGAGTCTCTTCTACCCTTATCAAGAGGAAAGTAGCCACTGAACAGTTACAGTGCAGTGGTTAATCCTTTGAGCGAAGAAAAAAATTGTTTGTTAATCTCAAGTGTTGTCAGGTGTATGAGGACAGATGAGAATATGAAAAGAATAGGCCAGACTATTCGTTGTATGCGTAGGCAAAGACAAAATGAATCGTAACCAGAGAGTGGGGTCCAATGTAGTACTGTCTGGCCAGTCATATGACTCAATAACTTTTCAGTGATAGTATCTAAAGATAACGCTTGCTCTCAAAGGTAGAGTTGAATCTTTTCCATTTCCACAATTCATTTCTTCTTCGTTTATATGTAAGTAGTTCCCATCTATGGTAAAGTTGCAGCGTGCTTTTCTTTTGCATATCTTCATCCCATATTTTTATTCCAATGCTTTCATTGCTTTATTTGGATATTTTATATTAAGTAGACCCTGCATATTCAAGCTCAAAACTTGAAGATATTGTTTAATTGCTTTTGTCCATCTCTTATACTGCTTTTCAAACGTTGTCTTCCATGATACATCTCATAAGGTTGCGTTTTTTGTTTTCGTATTCTCGAATATAGGACGACCTACCTTCTGTTCTTAATGCACTGATTTCTCTTTACTATGAAGATCCTAATATCAATATTTAAGTTTAGTTTTTGTACAATATGTTTTGATAATATACTGCCAGCTGATAAAGCATTATAGTTATTATTGTGGAGAAATTTGGTTGAGGTTAATTTGGTCCTCTGGTATCTTACAATAAACTACATTGTAGGTTCTCTCGTCTCATTGCAAACCCAACATGGCACAAAGACTTTTTGAGCCAAGTCATACCCCAGATATGTTGACCATCCTAGGCCACAGACCACACAAGGTCCAGCCTTTCCTGCAATGCTAAGAACCCTGTCGTGGGCTGTGATGCAGACATAAGTATTAATTTTGGACCAACAGTGTGCCATCCATTCTCTTACGGGGGGCCTTCTCAGTTCCAGACCATGTGCTGTCTAAGTCCCACGCTCTGTTGCCCAAGAAAAATGGAATGATGTCATGTCCTCAGCGACGTTCAGGTCATGGATATGTTTGATGACATGTTGAATCTGCTACAAAAAGTTTTCACCTCAGGATATTGTCCTCCACATTAGATTTAGCCGAACTGAAATTCTACACAACCTCATGCACTGGACGTTTGGCACTTGGATACCAAACGGAATGCCCGTATGGAAGGCATGGCTATCACAAACATCAGATTAGTCTTCAAATCATGCAGTAGTAATGGTCAGAATTTTTTGCTCTAACCCAAGGTCACAAGGAGATTTTAAAAGATTATTTCACAAGATGGGTTCAAAATGCCACCAATTTTGATTTTCAGTGCCCTAAATGTAGGGAGTGCTTAGTTTAATATATGCAATGACATTAAATAATAGTAGGTCTTTGTGATCATGTGTTATAAAAGCATGTATTTTAAGAGTGTGACACATTTAAGAGTTTAGATGCCCTAGTTTCAGTATTGTACATTTGAGGCTAGACCAAGATGTTGAAAGTGTCCCAGGTGTCGTTAGGAACTTCAAATGATGACGACTCAGACACTGATGACATAGAACCAGATGTGGCTGTGCTGCAAGGTAATTGGAATGCATAAAAATGCAGGAACTTCAGGGGACGGCATTCCCTTGGTCAAACATCCTGTCCAGCAATAGATATGACATATTACGAATGCCAAATGGTAGAGTACTCTCAGAAATGCTACAGGAGCATGAAGAAGGCACGTTTTGCCTTCAGTGGGTGAATCATTACCGAGACACGTCTCTCTCTCTACCCTATGTTTGTGCCTCCTTTGGGAGGGGGAGGTCGGTGTTCACATTCTTTGTAGCTGCCACGGGAGCTTAGATCTATGTTGCCAGACCCACAATGTTTTCGCCCAGTACATTAAATCTATGGAATTGCAACCTCAAATTGGTCTGATGGATTTAGGTAATTTTTGAGTGGGATGCACAAAGTAGGAGGTTTACTTCAAGCCAACGACCAATAGCTTTTATGTCACTGAATGTCTGTAAGAAGCTGGAATTAGTACCATAGTATTTTCTTCACCTTTAGCCCCTCATTGCATCAGCTGACACAACTAGTGAAGCAATCTCACAGCACCACCCTATTCAGACAACGAAGTGTCACAATAACGATTCAACCCGTAGAGGAGAACATTCTAAGACTGGAAGAATGGCTGTTATGTCGTTTTTCGTCTAGGGTCATCAACACAATCAGGGATCCTTTACCTGTAATGATGGACAAGCAGCACCATATACATGCTGTACCTCATGTCTGTCATATGCCAGCAGCAATTCTTAAACATTAGGAAAAGGAAGTCAAGGTCCAGATTGACAAAAACGTACAAAAGGGTGTGATAGAACCAGTTGCGATAAGGAATGCAACGGTGTGGCGTGTGAGTATGGTCGTGGTAGCAAAGAAGAGAGACTAGACTCACCACGCAGTGGACTTTCAATGCCTCAATGACCACTGTCTTCGTGAGACTCATCTTACACTGGTACCCTTTGACGTGGTTTCGAGCATTCCTATACACTTATATACAGTAAGACTACAGAGGATGCCCGTTGGAGTTTCCATCTAGTGGAGCTGAACGAAGAGAACCCCACACTCACAACCTTTATTCTCCTATGGGAGCAGAAGTGTTACCCTCAGGACACCCTTGGAACATTGTTCAGCTTTTTATTTCTACAAGAAATGGTTTGACGATGCCCTGAAAGTCATACCCAGAAATCATAAATGCACCAATGGCTCATTGATATATGATACGGCATTGAAGAGGCGTTTTGGCATGTATATAAATTCCTGTTAACTTTTGGTTCTGCAGAGATTAGACTCAACCCAAAGAACTTAAAATTTTGCAAGAGAGGTTACCTTTGTCAGATATCACCTGGGATGGGAGATATTTAAGTCTGCAGAAGGTCTAGATCCTCCCATAACTTCTATATCGCAGCTAGCCCCATTTCTTGCAACAGCACCCATTATGGAGCCCTTAAGGGACCTCTTCAGGAAACCCATGAAAAAAATCGTATATTAGGATCGTCAATTACTCAGCAAACTCCATCAGGCACAGTAGGTCATCCTTCAACTATCCAGGGACGGTTTGGCATATTGTTAAGACAGTCCCTATGATAATCATGATTGACTGGAGCAAGGAGGGAATTGTTTTGTCATCCCCCAGCAATATTGTGTTTCTCAGTCAACTGACAGCCCTATTGTTGAAAGGGGAGCTGGTGTCTCACCATATGCGGCAGTTGACACCTTACACCCATTACAGCAGGGTATCTAACTCCCCCCCCCCCCTTTAAGAGGAAAAGTCCTTGCAATAACCAGGTGCTTACAGACAGCCAAGTTGCTTCTACAGTACTTGGGTGCCCTAATGCCCCAATATAGACCACCACCCATTTGTTAAGACTGCTGGGTGATAAAGCCCTTAAGGACATTTTCAACCAAAGGTTGTTCAACCTAGAAAAAGAAGACACTTCAATTCAAGTTCCGCATAAAATACTTGCTCTGAAAAGGAATATTGCAACAGATTTTCTCTCAAGACACCCAACCATGAGATTTTCCCACGAAGCATATGACGTTGACTTGGAGGTCATCATTCAAGTGGCTGTAACATGTGCAACCATGGCGCCTGGGGACAGGACTCCATTATACTGGATGAAGACTGCCTCAGGAATTTCACATCCAATGACCGTGTGGGCCCATCCCTTCTATGAATCTCATTCTTTTCATTTCTTTCTTATTTTTTTTCAGTGATTCCTCTATCATTTCCACAATTCTTTTCTTAATGTCTTTTATCAGGGTCCTTTTCCTCAATTTTTTTTTTTGTCTATTTCCATTCTGTATCTACAACAAATCTATTCAATGTTGCTGCTCCACCACTTTCCACAGGGGGTTCTGCAATTGATCTATTGTTGTCTCTATGATCAATCTCTTTTCATGAGTTTATGATGCTATGAAACAACATGATTTTCTTGTAGTCTATTCTTCAAGACACTGGCCACATTTCTGCATCTGTTAATATGCTCCAGTAGCCGTCTAGTAGTAGTAATAGTAGCAACAGAAGTAGCCTTTCAGGAAATTTAACTACTATAGCGATGACACCAGTGTGAGCTGACTACCAAAATGTCTACTCCCTACCCCACCCTGAAGGGATGATACCATCATGATCAAACCTACTTAATGGAACTGAGAGTATTGCAATAATACAGTCATCTCAACTCTAATCATAGTGTTAGGCAAATCGGACAAAATGCCAAGAATCCTATATCTAAAATCAGGCCAGAGATAGATCCACATATTAACATGAGAATACTGACAATTCTGAAGTCCAAATATTATCGGGCAGTTGGCAAGGCCACCGAAGCTCCCCCAGTTGGTTTAGAAAATAACCCCAGGTTTAGCAA
>NC_090746.1:79580210-79587710 GCF_036898095.1 Palaemon carinicauda
ATTATGATGCCAAGTAGAAGAAGTAGTAGTAGTAACATTGATAGCTTTGCCTTCGATGAAGCTCCCTCACTCTTTCTATTATGACTGTGAATACGCTTATTTCAAAGCTCAATTTTGCTTTTGCAGGGGTACTGTATGTCACAAATATATTCATATTGTAGTTCTAGTTCTTAGGCATATCTATGGGTTACTGTAATACAGTATACCTTCCTAGTATGTCAGCTGCACGAGACTAAATCTGGTCCTAATATTGCTGTTAGGGTGTTCTAAATCTCGATTTTTTTTTCTGTGCCATAAATTTTTTTTCCTTTCATTTTTTTTTCAGACACATGCAAGAGCAATTTCCCATTTATTTCTCTAAATCATGTTTTTTTCCCAAAATGTTAAGGATTTCTAATATTTTTCTTAAACTGGGCAAATTTCACTTATATCTAAGCCTACTTTTTCATATACTTTTCATTTTCATAATGCATGGCATTCTTGTTTCTATCCTAATCCATGGTTATTTAAAAGACAGTGCTTTGGAGGTCCCCACCTGGCATCCTCTTCCTTTCCACACCTCCACATACTTAGGGTAAGTGCCTATACTAACAGCTCAATATGAACCAACCAGCCACAGACCAGCCAATTATCTCATGTAATATTAAAGAAACCATTGGAAAATGTTGCAGCACAACTACAAGTACTCTTTAGAGGTTAACTTGATTCCTCTTAAGCTAAATATTTTTAAAGCTATAGGCTACATCAGACATTAAAGAATAAATGACGTAACTAGAAAGATTTTGAATTTATGTTGATTCTAGACGCTATTTTTTTAACCAAATCGAAATTACATAGGAAGTCCACAGTAACTCCTCTAATGGTGTAAATAAATCACTATGATTATTCTTACTTTAATGAAACCAAACCTAGTGTATCTGTCCAAGTATGAAAAACAAAAGAAGATGAATGTCAATCACTGATTATGCTCATCTTACGTCTTTGGGAGAGAGAGAGAGAGAGAGAGAGAGAGAGAGAGAGAGAGAGAGAGAGAGAGAGAGAGAGAGAGAGAGAGAGATTGTGTCAATATAGTCAGCATTTTAACACAACTAATTGGGCTTGCTGGGAGGAAAAGCAGCAAAATTGGAATCTTATTTGGGGATTAAAGCTTTTGACAAATATTGCCAAAGAAATGTACTTAATGACTATGAATGGTGTTTAATTAATTTAATGCTAAAATAATCAACATATAAATTTTGTTAGGGATTAGTAAAAAGTTAAGCAATACATCTGCACTGCGATATCGTCTGGGTTGACATTAACAGAAGATCGACTTTTAACACAAGGAGCATCAATAAAATTGGTAGTTAAACTATTATTAGCTTAAATGGGTACCAAGAGAATAATCAGAATAACTTAACACATGATAATTTCTCTCGATTCACACTAACATAAAAACATTAGTTTCTGTACTTGAGAGATGCGAAATATCCCTTTTGGATTTTCTTTCCCAATTCAGATACGGTAACTAAGAACTTAGCAGCACCATTGTTGTTCTAGTAGATCTGAGACATTTTATAAAGTATTTCTAGTCTTTCTGATAACCTCAATATGTTGATCCTATTGTAATTCATCGTATGTGTCTTATTTATATAATCTTCCATTGCTTATCGTACCTTATATTGCTATTAGAGATAACGTGCTGGAAAGGCTGGTATCTGAATTCATCCTGTCAACTTTCTTTGAAGAACTTGACGGTACTTCTCTTGAGTTTATTAACTACACACACAAGCTTCTAGCGTGTGGACGAGCTTTGCTAGACGAACTTTGTTTAAGGTGACGTCAGAAGCGTAGAAGCAGCGAGCGAACTTCTGTGTAGATTCTTTTCGTATGATTACTCAAGTAACAAGAGCTGTGCTTATTGGTGGTTGAAGACTGGGAATATGTCATTACCTGATGTACGAAGTTATGTTTTTACCAATGCCATGATATAGTTTCTTTATCCCCTACTTTAAAGTTGAAAGATGTTCAAGTTTTATTAGTGCCGTGAGGCAACTTTAAACTTGATAGTTGTGTAAACAACACCCCCTTTCAATTTCGTGGATGCGAGGGCCAATGTTTATAGGATCGTGGTATACGAGTTGCAGCATTTTCTAAAAATGATCCTGGACCTTAATGTTAATTATGTTATTGAAGAAGAGGTGAAGTACTTCTCCGCTTTCACACAAATAGAAATGTGGCATATAAGAGAGTCGAAGAAACCTTTTCTTAGAACATAGATCTCTTTGCAAGTTTCGTGTATAGTTTTACACAAACTTTGCTTTGAAATCCTTGTTGTAATAAAGTGCGTTGAAGTTCTGTATAGTTGCAGCTCGTTGACAGATGACGTAACGTTGCCTGTAATAGGGCTTCAATACAAAGATTCTTGTCTCATAATTCATAATAGTATCCTGTTTGGTGATAGTAGGCTCCAGTTTCGTGATAAGATTGTAAAACATATTTGGGTTAATTCTCACGTAATTTATAAAATTTAGTTCTGATTCACTTTAAAACTCCCGTAGCATTGTAATATGACTTCCCAAATTTGCTCGCTTTAGCAAACTCTCTTTGCACCAGTTTCTGCTCCCTTTCTTCCTGGCACACAAAGCAATAACTTCACACAAGATAATTTTGTTTTTGCGCGTACGACTGTCCATTTTTACATTACTAATATTTTTACGGGCTGCCTTAGTGCAAGAGCCCGTGGCCTGCACCTTCAGTGAGATCGTGCTAATGCCTGCCTGCCCGCCTGTTACTCCTACACCAATTCATCTCGCTGCAGTCACCAGGCTCTCACTGCTCAACTGACATAGTTTGGACTCAAGCATAAAGACCTTTACCAAACTTTGTTCGAAGAGAAACGAAGTTTACCAAACAATGTTTGGTCGTGTGGCTGGAGCCAAGAAAGGTCAACATGTCTCTCCCCACCGTACCTAGAGAGATCTCGAAACTTACATCTAATTGCTCCATGAACCCAATAGTCTCCATGCAAAATCATGTAGATATTTAGATCACCGCAAAGCTCCAAGCTTGCGCTTTTTTTTTCTTTTTTTTTTTTTCATTTTTATCCGCGAATATAGGCATAAGAGACAAAGGACCGATTTATAGCCAATATCATTAAGATGTGTTTAAGACAGGATAAGAAACTTTTTTTTTTTCGTGTATTTGTATGGGATACATTTAAAGACTGATCGAAATTAGATTTTAAATTCTTGGACAAATATTTTTGTCATGAAATGCCAAGTGCAATAACAATTATTACTTCTCCAGAGAGAGGAGCGTGTAGACCATCTAATTAGTAATTATCGTGGGTGGGTAATTTCCTGCTTATTACTTTATTTAGAGCATTATAATGCTCCTCTTCATCCAACGGCCTAGGAATACAATAATGTCAAGCAAGTTTAGTCCCTCTTACCAGATATTCCAGATAATTCTGTCAATTATCTGATGCTTTTTAGATAGCCTTCGGGTGCGAGCACCTTTCCACAAGAATCTATCCGATACCTTATACCAAAATATACGATACGTCTCGTTGTTCAAAATCCCATCTTTATTTTGTCATGTTGCATCACAGAAACAGAACACTAAACGTAGGCTAATACCTACCAATGTGTTGATATTTCCAAAGCTCTCTTTTCAGAGTAATGACATAAAGATATACTGATTCAAAGCAGTATTTAAATGAAGTGGATTATTGTAATCCGGAAATAATTATAATTCTCCAGTTCTCTCTGTGAGTAAACAATTCATCAATATTTACAGATTATCTCGTCGGATGGTAGGTTCGTGAAGTGCATTTGTATACCATTACGTATTAATTTACAATAAGAGCGAATTTTATGACACATTAAAGCGATTGATAACTAGTTTCAACGTATTGTTCATATAATTCTGTGATAGTTTTCATTGAATACTATGATGTAGAGGTACATTCTACTATTTCATCTTTACGTCATTAAGCACAAAGTATATATCATTAACTTTTACCTGTATGTAGCTAAGACGCAGTATACATTGAATCTTTTGTTAGATTAAGATATATATATATATATATATATATATATATATATATATATATATATATATATATATATATATACTTGTATATATATCTACATATAATTTATATACATACATATATATGCAGTATAAATATATATATATATATATATATATATATATATATATATATATATATATATATATATATATATATCTACAAAGTAATTCTATTTGGCGAGAAATAATCCAGAGTGTAAATAAATATGTTCTCAAGACAAATTAGTCAAGAAAAAGAAGATAGAATATTATATGAAAAAATTATGAATTAAAAATGAGCTAGAGTTATGAATACAGAGGAGAAAGGGAATTCTGATGAATATACTGAAACCAAAGATACTGTCACCGACTAGAAAGGTGTACTTGTGGTTATAAGCACGTAGAAAGTCTTTCTTTCCTATATTATTGTCCACTTGTATACCTGAACATGATTTCTCATCTAATACACTAGTGAGCTTCAAAAAAAGCTCTTTTAGGCCTTCACTAACCCTTTGATCTTCTTATTCTACTTCCTACTTTTATTACATCTTCTTAGCCTCTGGAACTCACAATTCCAGCCGTCCCCTTCCCAACATCAGGAAATTTTATAAACTCCACATATCCCATTACTTGTGTTCATTTAATACTTACTATTGTGCTATTTACCCTTCATTCTTAACCAACTTGTCTTAATTTAGTCTTGTCACATTTTATGCTTTCCTCTTCATTACATTTTCACACTTATCGCTTCAATTTTCATGTACCTTGACTTTTGCTTCTATCAAATAATGATCAAATGTCATAATCATCACCTCCTCCTACGCCTATTGACCCAAAGGGCATCAGTTAGATTTCGCCTGTCGTGTCTATCTTGAGATTTTAAATAAATACTTTTACATTTATCATCTCGTACTTCACGCTTCATAGTTCTCATCCATGTAGGCCTGAGTCTTCCAACTCTTCTAGTGCCTTGTGGAACACTCAGATGATGATCGAATGTACTTCAAGCTAATCCTCTTCTTAACGTACTTTCAATCAACTTTCTATTCCATCTACTCTTTACGAACACATTGCGGAATAATATTCTTTCTTTTCCAAGTATACTTATCTTTGTTAATAGTTGCAAAACAAGTCTTTCCAGTAATAAAATTTCTTTCCAAATCTCCAGGCACAAAATGCTATGGTGGAAAGTATATGCTAGGTTATCTATCATACTTGGCGGACAGGGAGTACTCAGAATGGCTGTTTTGCATAACGATAGTTTTGATTTTTTTTTTGTCTTTTTGATAGAATAAATGTATTTTACACATAGATTAGGTCATAATACACTTTGCAAATTGTGAAGTATCTTGTTGGTCTTTCGTTCAGTTGTTTAGCTTAGATACTTGATTCCCTTTGTCTTGGCAATTCCTAATTAAGTTTTTTTTTTTTTCAGGCTCTCTTGTGTTAACAATTCATCATGGCCAGAAAAGTAAAACTTCACTGACCCTCGGAAGAAAATCACCCCGAATAAATATGGGCTAACCATGCTACAAGGTTTCTTTGTTTCACCTGTCTCTTCTGCTTTTCTCAACTTACACCATTTATATTCTTGCATGCATGCTTATCAAATTAATTGGAGCTTTTTAACAGTCATTTTTTTTTATTATTGGATGCTAGACCTATTCTAGATATACAGCTGTTGTTGTACGTCATACTCAACTTATATTTAAGGAAGAATTCTGATGAATATCAATAGGAAAATTGATGAGATAATTGGTGAATTTTGTATCATATCTTATAAAAATTTCAAGACTTTTTCAAAGACCTTGACAACTTTGTTTCATATTCATTTAAAATTTTATCTACTTTGATTATTCTTTCCATTTGTTAAACTAAATGTCAACCCAAAACTTATCAATACACCTGTTTCAATATAAACTAATTTGAACACTTCATTTACGATTGTTCTTACAATCATACATGGAAAAGCCATGAATGGACTATGCTTAGATTGGGTCTATGAATTTGTTTTATATATTTCGACACTTGGGCCAGTGAGGTCATTCATCTCCCAAGTGCAAAAAAGGGAAAAGCCTTGTAGTTGCACTATGAAGTAATGCTTGGGAGTTGGAAAGCACGGGGGAAGAAAGGAATCGAGAACGGGTGGAAATTAGTAAAGCAAGTGCAGCTAGCGGCCGAAGGAACTTTTCAAAGACACTGAAGTAATACCTTCGGTACAACCCCGTGAGGTGCACTGACTGCGCTACCCCAGATGGAGTAAACTCTACTTGAGAATGTTTCATGTTTTTTTCGACCCTTAGATGCTGCGTCTCCCAAAGGTTAGAAATATTAACCATTTCATGAGCAGAATGACATCTTGGCAACTCGATTGGTTGGTAATAAAGGCGATTAAGACCTCTGATAAAACCAGAGCTTACTGACACCGAAAAAAACTGGAAATTAGTTTGACTTTCGAATACACATCTTCCATTGAATCATTTATATCCTTCAAGGCTATGAAATAAGCAGTATGTATAACAAGAACAAAATTAATTCTACTTAGTGAACTCGCAGGAAAATATATGTAACATTTTCGTTTGAAAGAAAGCATTGAAAGTGATGAACATTAGAAAAAAACTCATAAAAATATGAATATTTTGAAAAAAAAGTTATGATTAACATTTGAAAAAAAATAATGAATTTCTTGCTATTTCTTTCCAATACAAAAATCGATTACAATAAAACTGTCCAAAATTACCTTTTCACCATATATGCAAACACACTAAAGAAAAATGAATTCAATAAGACAGGAGTTTGTGTTGTTGAGCAAGCAAGAGTAGTTTTTTACCTGCGGCCGTGTCGCCTAGGAAGCCAACACAAAGCGTCTTTGAGACGAGGTGAAAGTTTAACCATTGAAGGGATAAGGAGAGACCAAACTTACTTCTTATTTATTACAATAGTGTGACTGTAAAGGGAGTGGCAAGGATAATGTCATGCTCTGGCCTCTGCGAGCATTGAAAATAAACAAATGGGGGTTTTAAGTTCACCAACTAACTTTTCACATCACAGGTATTTGTTTTATAACATCGGTAAAACTATACCTAAAAAGAGACTGCTTTACCGTAACAAGGATTCAAACTCATGTTTAGGATACTCTCATCATAATTGGCATAGTCTTTATTTACTGCATTTTTTATAATTGAATATTCTCTCTTTCAAGCGCGTGAAAATACTTTTACAGGCAACAGGGTGAGGGTGGCTTGCTTTGGATATGTTGTTTGAAGGTATATTTAGGCAACACTATGGACATACTTATTTATATACCTGTCATTTAACGCTACAAACATTCTTTATATCTAAAAAGTTCAATACACTTTCCGATTAAGTTACGAAACAGCATATTTAGTATTAAAAATTCAACACATAATCATGAGACTGCAAAACATATAGTTTATCATAACG
>NC_090746.1:79592710-79622710 GCF_036898095.1 Palaemon carinicauda
AAGGTTACACCTTATATATACACAACATATACAAGATTTTAACGAAGGAATTGCACAAAAATCGTCTCAAAACATGGCTTAAAATATGTTGAGAAATAAAAAACAAATGGTTCAATCAATCTCTCACAGACATGAATCAATACAATACATCATACAACAATGTAAAAATGACGACACAACAAATGTAATTTAAGTTTTTTTATGAAAATTTTCAACTTTTTGTACAAATTTTTTTTAATCTTAACGATACCAGAAAAGATAACAATCAAGGCAGATACTAACATACTTGGAGGTCACCTAATAACTTATATAATGAAATAACTTGATCGATAACCGACTCAAAATGACGTATGATATTGGCTGAAAATAACCATTTTCTATATATATCTATTGTACAGTGTAGTCAATTTCACCACCGCAGAGATGTATTGCACTTAAACAGAAATCATCATACCCTTAGAACACGATGAGAAAAGTAAGCGCCAAAATATACGCTGAACAGAAAGGAAACTTAAATGATGACTGCTTTTGTCCAATTACAAAAAAGAAGTTTTCGAGCATGGGTGAACGGACAAAGGCTAATTGCTTCTACATGCAGTTTAATGCCCTGACCTTAACATAGTAATTTTAATTTCATAGAAAGTAACCTCAACTTCAGTAACACACGGATAATAAACAAGCTAGACAAACGGAGAATTCGATGATCGACGATTTTGTTGGGTTACACATCGGTAACAACTTGAACTGAGTAACTGGGACCGGTAGTGACTGGCCTGCCCTCTAGGGGGATATGGGGCAAACACTCATATAACACTTCTTGTTGATAGCTCTCTCAATGAGGGATCTAACCTTTGCAGTGGCTTTCCTCAAACAGGTCAACGAGAGGGTAATAATTCAATGAAGATTTAGCTCAAACACAGAAATTGTATAATTTACACATAAATGAGACGGCAAGATTCAATTCACGGACAATTGGATGCCGTAGGATTTTTGTAAATAATTTGCAATGATATATGTAAGCAAGGTTGCATATACATTTATTACCTGAAGTCAGTTACTTTTATATGCATTTGTGTTCAGCTGACTATAATTTAATGTAATACAGTATTAATCTCTACAGTATAAATTATAAACGCACTTTTAAAATAACCAACACATTTTCATAAAACTATAATTTTTGTGGTTTTTTACATATACAATAACATGTAACGATAAAAAATTGATTCAATTCTTTTGGTACAAAGCTTTTTCATGTAGGATCTGAAAATTGCTCTGCATGAATAGACATTTCTGGGAGGGAAAACTATTATAAAAATTTTCCATACATCTCTTGGCTCAAGATTACTCATAATAAAATAGTACCATTGAAAAGATATTAACCTACTTCAATATTTGATTTATCGAAAACATAACAACTGACGTCACAGTTATACTAACACGCCAAACGGTGTTTCCTTTTCAGTAGCTTACTTCATCCAGTTGTTATATCGCTCCACAATTAAAATTCCTCATTATTCTTTCAATTTGAGGATACAGAAAAAGGAACTTACATGAAGATTCAACAAATAATCGATATATATATATATATATATATATATATATATATATATATATATATATATATATATATATATATATATATATATATAAGACAAGATAGACATATAGAACAACCAATCTCCAAATAAATTTAAATATCTAGAATAATTTAATACAAAAACTCATAAAGACTGATGGACAAATGGACCGAAGACATCAATAGTAAATTTTCTGTTTTTTCCGGACATTGCAGCTCTTGCAGCTGAGGTCAAGTGAGGTCACCGTAGTTGAACAAGTCTTAGGGATCCAGGTCACGGTTAACCTAGAGGAGAGGTCAGGAGTACCGGTAGCCAGAGGAGAAAGAGATAAGTGATAATCGGTCGCCCCTAGAACAGCGGTGACACATTATTTAGGCCTTGTAATTTGCATAGCGGCGGCAGCCCTCCCACAATCGCGTTTTCTCTCTCTCTTTCTTTCTCTGTCGCTCTCCCCTCGCGATAAGAGGAGGGGGGCTTCACTGGAGGATACACTTCCCTGCAAAAACACAAGAATTGGTCAGACACAGGTTGAAAATCAGGGGGTGGGGCGAGGAGGTGCGTATAGATATATCTTGAGGGTTATGTGTACTTGAGTCTGTGAGCGTGCCTGTGATTAATTACTCTTTTGTTCTTTCCTTTGCTTTGGTTACTTTGGTTGACTCTTCACTAGATGGTGGCACTCAAATCTGTTCTAATGGTAGTTTGGTGATACTGTCATGGCAAAGACAACTCGTAAGTTTTTGAAACTACAGTACTACCTAGTTTTCGTTAGTCATTAATTTCTTAGGAATGTAAACCATAATAATTAGGATAAAAGATGAAAAAATGCTAATTAGGTATAAAAAAGTGTTTTGTTTAAGAGGGGAAATGGCAAAATTCAAATCTAACGTACAAAGAACAATAACACCCAAACTGATCTACAGAGTAAGAATATGAATAACAGGTGACGATAATATCAAAAAGTGCTGAAGATAACAAAGAAAATAAAAAATGTTAACATATTTTTATTATAAATATATATCTTGAATGGAGTTATTAATAATAATTAGCATTATCCTCTACATAAACTGTACAACAAACGTCTCCATAACTAAAATAATCCTTTAGGATAAATATTTAAAAGGAAATCTTGGATGCACTCTTTACTATCTTTTTAATCGATAAATTTCTAGGTACATTTTAATCAGCAGTGATTATAAATTTTTGAGATGGAGTAAATTTTTATTATAATAAAAACTTAGAAAAATACATGTAAAGCATAGATTGATAGGCATGTGATGCGCGTACGAACGACAGAACAACGAACACACCAATTTGCACATCTGTCAGTTTAACAGTGAAGAAATCAAGGATCAGTTAGTGGATGGTGTTACACTGAGAAGAGGGCCGGGGGGTGGGTGGGGGTGGAGTTTGCAAGGAGACATGGGTTTTTATAACCAACTAACATTCAGGCCAATACAATGATAGGGGGTGTACACAAGATACGACATTCCCAATATTCACGTCAGTTTGTGTGGCGAATCACAGTCTAGGTCAATATTCCTTTAGTCAAGGGGATAAATATATATCCCCCACATAACATCCACCAGTGACTTCGCCCTCAACATAGGCCTCAATTAGTTGTGAATATGAGGAATATCAGAAATTTCCGTCTGCGTAAGTCCAGCATCCCTGTAGGTTACATGACATTGACACGCTATGCACATCCTGAGCAAGTCTTTTAACCAACAAATTTACTGGAAGTAAGCATGACGGATACTTGACACATTGAGCAAAACTGAGCAGTTGAGGCGTTTAAAGAAGTTAGCACAGAGACGGCACGGATAGAGAAAGAGAGCCTGGCCACATTAACAACTAGCAGTCTTATTAGAGTTTCGGGCTCAAGAGGGTGTTTCTTTCTCTCTTTTGGTTAAGATATTCAGCGACAATATTCGTCTTTGAAGCTGAAAATGAATATTTTGAAATAGGAAGGAATTAATCTAGGTTTTAATTACAATCTGTATAGATTTTCTTAATATAATCAGCCTGTTTAAATACTTTTCCTTAATGGACCAAGAGACCTCCAGACACATGTAAAAACAATGGGAAAGGTAAAGTTTTCGGCTCTGTAATTATGAAAGAACTATCTTGCAGAAGACGACCGTCCACCTTGCTAAATCTTACCAGGCGTATGTCTATACTTATTGTAGCAGCTGAATAGGGCAAAATATTAAATGCACACACAAACAATCACGGATCAAACAGTTTTATGTTATATCTAAATCTAAATTAAGTCATATAAATGATAAAGATAATAGAAACCGAAAACTTATGATTTTTATGTTTGCAAATTTTATCTAGAAATAGAAACATGAACTATATCATAATTTCTAGGAATCATGGCACTGTGGCAAAAATTCAGTACTTTTCATGAGTATCCACTACCGGTTATTATAATCTGAAACCAAAAATTAAAGATTATCGTATATGAAAATTTCTTGAATACTAGTAATGAACAACACGTTTAGAATCCGTGTAAGACAAGGACAGTATTGCAAACTTTAGTTTAAGCAAAAGAGAAAAATAATATCTTGCTAA
The DNA here is from genome assembly GCF_036898095.1 of Palaemon carinicauda. NCBI lineage: Eukaryota > Metazoa > Arthropoda > Malacostraca > Decapoda > Palaemonidae > Palaemon > Palaemon carinicauda. The sequence goes on from NC_090746.1 coordinate 79,596,865, forward strand.
ATTTATTATACATATAAGTACAGTAGTACCTCGGTTTACGGGTAAGTTAGAATACGAGCAAATCAGGATACGAGCATACAAATTTGAATTGGGCTACAGGTATTTCGTAGGTGTGCAATCAAATATTTCCCACGCTATGGGTATTTTTAGTGGATGAATAACTACTTACGAGATTAGTGAAATCAGTCACGCAGTGCTCTTATGCCATCCTTGCAGTGTTTACACCGTGTTCACGTTATTTTTACCACATTTCAAACCATTTGAAGAAAAGGCAAAAGATATCGTCTCTTGACAGGTTCCTTGTCAAATTGAAGGTAAGTGTGTAAAATTGGCGACCCAGTGTCCATAAAACGTAAATTAAGTGATTCACTTATTGATAGTGAACGTCGTCTAAGAGAGAAAGCTCCTTATGTTTTATCTGAACTGCTCATGGAGGGAGATTTTCCTCTCTCGTCTCCCTCATGACAACCCCGACTTAGCGCAAAGGTAAAGTGGGAGTTAATTTGTCAATTATTTCTATTTCTCATTGTGAACTATTAATTTTTACTCCCTTTTGATGTTAAAGGTTATATATCGTTCAATAATTACCGTTTCAAAACCTTTAGAATCGAGTGTATTTGTGTATTCATGGACTTGAGGAACCCATTGAGTGAATTTCCTTTATATCTATGGGAAAAATTGTTTTAGAATGTGAGCAGTTTAGGTTGAGACTTGCTCCCAGACCGATATTAAACGTGTAAAGCAAGGTACTACTGTATATGATATTAAATAAAGTTCCTCAATACTGTGACAATTGCTTTATATGAATAAAAAAACTATGAATTGTTGAAAATGAGTAAAATGCTCGCAAGTATACTTTTACAATACATTTTTTGTTTTTTTAGAAAATCAGACAACCTCAAAAGGAACAAATACCCAAGTATGTCTTTTGCACTTTTTCTTGCAAAACAAAATATCCTCTCAATACAACTAGCATACAGTTCATCCAATTTTTCATGGCATGACGAATCTGTCGTTTTCGCAGGTACGGCAGTCTTCTAATGGCATTACAAAAGGTAAACGAGTAGCCCCTTCAGGGAATAAGAATATGTGGTCTTCCTACTCGGTTGGAATACAGAGCGACTTCCAGTGTAGACATGACTCCGTCTTCTTTGAATTGTGGATCAAAAAATAAATTTCCCTACACATGCCCTAGTAAAAACAACAATAGATACTTACCAACAATGATGTAAACCATCGCTTATGGGATATTATCAGTGTTTACTCATTGTCATGGTTTGGTCTCTTGGCTATGCTAAAATTTTTATGGTAAAACTAAAACAGGAGGCTACTAGAACTACTAAGTAAAATTTTGTTTTAAAATGGAATGGTGGAATGTAAAAACATGGGTAACATTACTTTTTATAACATTAAAATTAACATTAGTCTCGTTATCAATGCAAATGTTACCCTATTAAAGCTGTAGCTGAAAGTCCAGCTTCAAAAAAAGTAAACCTCTGACTATTCTAGAATATCCTGAAGATAATTAAACATCTGTGCCCAATGAAGTTTGAGACAGAAATATCAGTAGCACAAAAATTAAGGAAAGAGACATGGAAATTACATCTACACACTTAAAAACACAAAAATATAAAACAAAAAACAACGAAACGGTCTTCCAAAAATACACGCAGAGTATGGACACTTAAAAAACCTCAGCGGATATAAAGGAAAGTGCTACACGCGCTGAATAGAGAAATTTCACATGGAGACTACAACAGAGGCTGTGAGTGAGGAACGAGTGAGGAACGTTGAGTAATATAGGACTGTCAGCGTAAAAAGGTTCTTTGGATTTACTCAGTCTCTCCAGGAAAGTACATTAACAAAATTAACTATAACTTACAAGTTTTGGGCTTAATGGAACTCTGGATTTTATTTAAGGGGACGTTTCGATCAAAGGTCAAATCTTTTAATGCAGGGTAGTTGTTTGTCCTCAACAAAAAATTCAAAGGCTCCCTGTCTACCTAGAAACTACAGATTTGTGTGCGAGGATTGTTGTTAAAATAAAAATCTGACATAAAATGACAATAGACAATTTTTAGGCTAACTAACTGACGAGTATTTTTAGTCAGATAGCAAAAGCTAGTGACGTTTACCTCTTTACTATGAGGTTAAGCCATCACAAAATGTATAAAAATTTCAAGATTGTTTGACCTCTCAAGCAACAAAATCTTAACAAAAGCTTTAAAGGTAAAATTTGAGATTGGTGAGCACCTATTTATGATTTATTTTCTCATACGTAAGTGAAATTGAATTATAATTTTGAAGAACACCTAAACGATGAAACCCCAAAATAGCTGTTTTATATCAACCATTTTTACTTAAGTTAAAATTAATTTAAAATTGCATGGAACATTCTGATTTCTACATAAAATATTCAGCCACCAAAAGCAGTAACGAACTTAGAAAATAACCTTTTCTGTTGGGCGCACTAAAACACCACACATACACACAGACATACACATAAAACTCTAGCCTCACAAGTGATAAGAGACAAGCTCCATTTTGACAGTGAAGCTGACTGGATTTGGGATAAGTTGAATTACTCTCATTGAACTTCTGTTGACCTAATCAGTGAATTAGATAACTGATAAATAGACGAGTTTAGTGGGTGGCAGTACTGGACAGGTTGAAGGACTGTATAAAGGCTGGTAACCTTAACCCAAAAGCCTGGCTGCAAACCGGAAGGATAACCTAATCTGAAGCAACCTCTAGTGAGGGAAATATCAAATCAAAGGCTAACAATGACTAATTTTTAATATCCTGACTAAGTTATCATTGTGTAACGTTACGTGAACAAAACTATAACCATGTTCAGCCCTAAATCATCACATATCACTCAAGCCTTTTAGTACTTGCTCTTGCTTTAACGTTGTCTCTTGAATTTTCCAATGACCCTATATATAGCACATGATCTCTACTTCACACTCTTGTACAATGAAAAAATGGTAAATATGATGACGGTGCTATAAACTTGAATTTTTTAGCAGTCAGTAGCAGTGGCTGGTGTTAATAGGAAATGGGAATATTTTCATTTTGTTGGACTTTGCTATACTCCTATTCTACTTTTATCGTTTAATGTGTGAATATCTTGCAGAAGAACCCCTTTATTTCTTATCTATGTTCCCTTTTGAAAGGTCGATTGTGTTTGGCTTTTATCATCGGATTTTTCATGCCTGGAATTTATACTTCCCTCTTTGAAAGCCTGGTACTTACTTAGGCTTTCAGTTAGTTTTGTAAGCTTCAGTTTTTTCTTTCTTAAATGGTCACTTCATGCCATAGAAATTATGCCAGGTTTCCTTAATAGACCTTCCGCTACCAATTTCTTTCAGCGACCCCTGCCCTTGGAATTTATCTTTTGGTTGTACAAAAGAATTGGCCTTCATGGTATTTCACACCTTATATCATTAGAAATTAACATGAAGATGGTACCATTTTGGTTCTACAAGTTACCATATGCTCCATTCCATATGCATGTGCCTAATATTTGCTCATCTGTTTTTGGTTATCTTTTAATTTTATATGACAGTATATAATTTTTTGTTATTCAGGATTTTTGTTGTATATAAGTTTTTGCATACCTGTGAATAATTCTAGAGAACATTTATTGCGGTCATTCAATTGGCAATAATTTGTATCTAAAGCTTCAATACCACAGTAGAAACGGGAAAGTTTAATTTAAATCTAATCCTCGAGAAGCTATCTTGCTGTTGAATCATAATAATGGATTTTTGGCGGAATAAAAACCCCAAACCCTCTTTCAACACTGGAATTTTAGTCAGAAACGACAAATGATATGATACTGTGTCTCTTGTACTGAGTTAAAGCATTTCTCGTCAGTTCAGCCTTCTATTGTCCATGGTTGCTTGAGCTTTCTTTATCATAAACATCCTGTAGTCCTTAAGATTATAATAATTTGTACCCCAGCTTATAGTAAGTTCTTTGTTGTTGTATTTCCTTTAGATTTTTTTCCAATGGAAAAAGTAGGCTGGTATCGGGAAATCTCTCAATCTTAAAATTTAAGATTCTTCTAAATAGGTTCATCAAAATACATTTCTTTTTAATTTTGCTCAAACTAAAACCTTTTAATCAATTTTCAAAAATTCTTGTATGGTTTTACCAAAAACAAGGAATTGATTGCTCGTATTCCTGAAATCTATGTAGAAAATATTGTAGAAGGCAAAGTCTTTATTAGCCTCTTTAAACCTCAATCACATTGTTTTCAAATGCTACAAAGATTTCCCATATATTTATGCTTTGAAAGTACACAAACCACCTTTAAATACATCAACTTGCAATCAATAACAGATACTCTTTGGGTTAAGGATAAAAATGCTCAACTCTACCTTATAATAACTTTGAAGCAAGTGGCACCTCGAACCAACACGTCGAAGTCGAAAAGTACTCTGGGCATGAAATCAATCTAACGATAAGGAATATAATAAAGGCTGCATATAAACTGTCCGCAAGGTTCTGATGTATGAACTCTCTCTAATTTTCAGCTCAATACTACCCCCTCTACTTTTAGAAGTCAAGAGCTCTAACAGTGAAGCAGGTTTTTTTTTTTTTTTTTTTTTTTTTTTAAACAAAAAGGAGCGTCTCTTGGGGAATGTCTTCCGTCACACACTCCTTTACGTGGTTTTATGTAATCAATCATCTATTCGTTACCAACACAATATTAAAAAACTAAATTCTATTTATGCTAATGTAGTAGGTTCCATGAAATAATGATGCTAGGCAATGGTAATGTTATATTATTTTAGTTAATAAATATGGAGGAACACAGGGGACATAAATATTTGGCTTACGAATATCCCACAATACTTCTCGATGAGACGTCGTCCTGATAGGACATCTTATAAGAAAAAAGTAACTTATCCAGGACCGACAAAGGAACTGGGTTGGGAAAGAGTTGACTGCTTTGCGGCGCCCATCAGCTGAGCTTCGGACACCAGCCTAGGTGGTTGTCCTGTCATCCTCACCGTTATCTTGTCCGTCTTCTGTGTTCGTGCCATAGCTTCTCCTTCACATGATCTTACACCACGCTTCACTTACGGGCTGCCAACGCAAGAGCCCGTGGCCTAGAGTCTTTTTGTTTACTTCACGGGAAGTTCGACAACAACGTTCGATGACGGTCAACGATATTCCAAAATGTTTGAAGTCTTTCACACCATCTTTAAAATTCCTTTGTTACCTCCCAAAACTTATTGCTCCAATCATGCGCTATTTTCACTACACTATCACCTGCTATTCTTAAAATACATTATTCCATAACACCGGTAATCTTTTTATTCTTTCCAGTTATCTCCACATTTGCACCCTACCAATTCTTCGTCCATCTCATGCATAATGCAAACAATTCAGTTCAATAGCTTCCACCTTAACGTCCACATTTCAATTCCATAGAGGAGAGTTGGTTAATCAATTCTTTGATATATTCCAACCCTAATTCCACAGACATTTCAAATCTTTCCCTATTTGATTTCACAATCCTGCTACCTCTCTTCCTTTACCTACATGTATACATATATACAATCCATATGCATACATGCACATACATACATATATATACATACACCTATGCATATATATATATATATATATATATATATATGTATATATATATGTATATATATATATATATATATATATATATATATATATATATATATATATATATATATACTGTATATGTATGTATGTATGCATATATATATATATTTATGTGAGTGTGTAAATTGTGTGGATATATATGTATATATGTATGTGTGTACTCATATAGGAAAATATAGAAAAAAAATTGTACGCCTAAAAAACACCGATAAATATGATCTGTTAGGTACTTTATCTATGAACTAACAAAATAGATGGCCTTTTGATAAGAAAATTGACGGCAAATATTGCTTATAAAGGGACTTGTTCATTTTAAAGCTACTGATACATTTCAACTCTGAAAATTGAGTAAGTTGAACTTACAATTACCTGTAAATGGATTTAAAATCTTAAGTTATTAAGATCTTCCTATCTGTAACCTAATACGTCTTGAGTTGATATATGATGATTAAGTATTTAATTATCTATAAAAAAAGAAAAATGCTTGAGGTCCATCCAATCAATTTCAACTCAAAACTGCCTACAAGTTATTTACCAAGAAATTGAGATGTTCAATTTGGTCTGTACACCCTATGCCCTGCATTAATAGATCTTCAGGAGTTTGACTGAGTTTTTTTTTATATCAATATTTTAATTATCCATTTTATTTTAAGAATTAAAGGAAGTACTGACAGGCAGAAATCTTTGCAAAAATCAGCTTATGCAGAAGAACTATATATGTATATATATATATATATATATATATATATATATATATATATATATATATATATATATATATATATATATATATATATATATACATATACATATATGTATTGTATGTAAATTACAAACAGACGATATATTTTCTGCCAACTTACCACCGCTAAGAATGTGAAATTTTTCTAATATTTCATGAAGGGGTGGGGGGAGGGGGAGAAAAGAAACAAAATGAAAATCGGTTAGTGGTACTGACGTAGTTTACAAATCATACAATCTTGAGTAATACCTTGACTTTCTTGAATCAGAGATAAAAACTAAGTATTTGGATTTATTAAGACTTCCCTTTTTTTTTTTTTTTTTTTTATCGGAGAGGTTTCACTGGCATTAGGATCAAGGGATTCGTCTGCTGTTATAGCGTTATGGGAAGGATGTGGATGTCTAAGGGACCAAGGATAGGAATTTCTTCAAGAAACTCCTTGATTACAAGAGTCTCTTTTGAAGAGGATGGGAATCATTGGATATATACACAAACATTATATATATATATATATATATATATATATATATACATATATATATATATATATTATATATATACATATATATATATACACACACACATATATATATATATATATATATATACATACATACATATATATACAAATATATATATATATATATATATATATATATATATATATATATATATATATATATATATGTATACTTCCATATACTGTGGTTATTACATACTGTATAATCATGAGTGCATGTGTACATCCATGTACTCATACACTTACATGTATGTATTGACACATATATATATATGTATGGTATATATGCACTCACATGTTTGGGAGGGAGGGTTACAAACAAACAGAGACCTCTAATAATGAAAAGGAATTTGCTTACTCTTGTCATTACAACAAAAAAATGTGACCCATCATTGGTTTCAGTACTAGAAATTTGATGGGAAATTCTGGTCTAATTGGGGCTTGTAGGGACTCCACCTTTGACAACAGGTAACCTTTTGTAAGAAGTACCTTAATGCCTCTCTATATCTAAGATAAAAATAAATAGCAAATTTTAAATAATAAAACATATGCTAAACTACAGACCCGGTTTTCAGAAATACACATACGTTTTTAACAACAATGTACATATGATCAAGCAATACGAAGCAACTTTATCAAATTAAGATTTTAGTTTTGACTAAATTTAAAAATCTGAACACATTGAGACAGGTCCTTAAATGGCCGAAAAATATCTTTTTTAAAATAAAATATCGAATACCATAAGCGCAACATTCGTATCTATATAAAATATGTCTCCATTACAGTCACGACAAAACTATCCTTTCTTGCACACTGATAATTGACTGAAAAGTGCTAAAATGATTACGTGATGTGTATTTCATGTAATTGATCTCATACTGCGTTTTTTCAGTGTCCACAGTTATTGATAATATGGAAATATATGAAAAACTTACAAATGAAAGCAAAGCGAGTAATATCTCTCTTGGAATCACAGGATATGGGAAAAGTTTGGAAAAAGCGAGACACTCTGTACTGGACAAATGCAGGCGTTCAATAAAAAGTCATCTTAATCAAAGGAATGTTATGAAAAACAAAATTACACAAGAACCTCTCACCTCTACTTAGGTATGTCACTGCTTGTGCAATTGATATCAAGCACGACAACCCACAACAACAACAAAATATTTAAATGGACATCTAAAAAAAATCCAATGACTGACTGAAGTTGAATTCTCGATGGTGATAACTCGTCACCAAGTTGCAATTTATGACGCGGACCTTGTGAACTACAATTTTCCAAACACTCCCATGATCCGACCATAAAATGAAATCTCTATACCAGTGTCAAGACTATGGTAAATGTTTAACATCCTAATTATTAAAAAAAAAGAATTAATAAACAATTAAAGGGGTTAATGTTGCATTTTGGATATCATATTTTAAATACATTTGGTGTTAGGTAATAACGAAAAAAAGTTAATTACTGCAACACATTATCAAAGTCAGAAGCATGTGTTATTTTATGAAAATATAAAAATCTTAAAAGTTATAGACGGCGGAAATCTGAAGACAGAGATTTAGTTGTTTTGAATACACCATGTATAAGATAAACTTGCCTCACGACTTATCATTTGGTATTAATATTAAAGACAGTCTTCTTGTTTATACTCTTCACAATTATTGGAAAAATAAAACCGGAGATATTCTCTTATACTAGAAAATCAACATAAACAAAGACTTAAGCACGTTTGAGGGAATACTAATTATATTAGTTTCAAAACAAGTTAACATCTCGAATAAAATTGGAAACCGTATTTGATTTCGTTAGTTCTTTTGTTCCTATGAAAATTAAGTTTAAAAGCTATTTGAATTTTTGAGGGGGTTGCTACAGCAGACTGCGACGTAATTTGCCAAGTACAGAAAAAGGAAACAGTATAATACCACAACTAGTATGTTGATATTTAATATTTTTAACACAAACTTTCTAATGGTTCGCATTTCGTTTTCCTACTTTTACGTTTAAAGTTATGGGAGAAGAAAACTCAAGTTGGAGAAAGAAACTATAAAATATAACCTTCAAATGCTTAAGAAATTTTGTCAGAGAGAGAGAGAGAGAGAGAGAGAGAGAGAGAGAGAGAGAGAGAGAGAGAGAGAGAGAGAGAGAGAGAGAGAGAGAGAGAGAGAGAGAGAGAGAGAGAGGGTGAGGCAAGTTTTCTTTTAGTGTATTTATCGTTAATCGATTTTCATTTTTTATTAGGGCGATACCAGGTATATGATGTATTCTTTTAATGATGTTCACTATGAAATCTCAAAATACGACATTCAATTATAAAAATATTGTATAATGAATGAACGAATCTAACTTACACCTACTCAAAGTAAGTATCACAACTTTAATAATCAGTACTTCAAGGTATCGAATAAATTTCTTTATTTTTTTTTTAAGTTACGTACCTTATTTTGGTAAATACTGACAAAATCACAACAAAAATGATAATCTAAATAACTAGAAAACTTCTCTGTCGGAATCTATCCAAATAATGCTTCTTTCATCAATTGAAAATCTTCTGAGTAGCATAGAAAGCGACAATACTCTCAATAATGATTCTTAAGATAGCAATCTCTTATGACCTTGGTATTTTAAAATAGGTCTGTGGCTATATGATAGTACAGTCATGCTATTACTATTAAGTCCTGCAGTATATGGAAGCATATGGAAATTTCCTGATAGTCTTTACCAGTAATTACATTCTGCATATCTATCTATTTTGCTTATTTCCATTTAAATCATTCTCCTTTAAAATACTTTTCATTGACTCCTAGTCTCCTCAATCTTTTCCTTACCTTTTCACTCCAAGTTTATTCCTTGTTCTACACAACTCCACTTTTTAAATTCCTTCTGGATATATTTCACTTCCCACAGTCTGTATCCAGTTTTATTTCCATTTCATTTCTAAATGTCTTACTCAAAGATCTTTTAATTATCTCTCTAATACTGGAGCACATCTAGTGCCTATCAATTGGCCTTCCTATGAATCTAACTTGAATGAAATTGGTTTGAAAGGTTTCCACATCATATTGGCAAAAGGCAGAAATTCTTGATTACTAATTACGTTCTTCTTTCTCTTAATAAAATACTTCATAAAATACTCATAATAAAAAACATCATTAAAGACAAAGTTAAAATCTCAGAATTTACGAATCGATCTCAACACATTTAATTCATCACGTCATAATCTTACTCTTGACACTACACAATTTATCGGAAATAGATAACAATACATTAGATTTGCATCTTCAAAAAGGCAGCGAATAAAAAATCCAATTCAAAATCACTCTAAGTGTGTTCATTATCATTACTTATACCTGAAATATATAATTTCAAGTAATGTTAATATACCTACAGGAACGTATCAGATACGAGAATACATCACATGGTAACAACAATAATTCCTTTTAATCTAGGTACTACCTAAGAAAGCAATGGTAATTTATAGAGGAAAGGAAACATCTACAAGCCCAAATTACACTGCTGTAACTAGATACTGAAGCATTAATACCAGAATGTACATGATCAGTGTCAGTATACGGTGGGCCTACTATTATTCATAGCTTTTACACCTAGACTACCTATGGACGCAAGAATAGCAATAATTAATACCAAACGCTCTTTCGATAAAGTTGCTAAATGGTTACAGCAAAATAAATTGTCTCGCTTTACAAATTCACAAGTAAGGGTGAACAAACTAATGTGAACTAATTAATTATGAAATAAATCTATTTCAAGAGTGGCAATTACAGCTAATGTCAAGTTTTATTTTCTCAAGGTACCGCAATGAATTTGCATCTTCATACGATAATTTACAAGCAAGTATTATTTCGAACTTTACACCGACGGACTTACCATCTGTTGCAGTCGAGACCTTTTCTAATATAGTGAATGGAATGAAAAATAATGAAAATATCTTAAAAAAGAGTATTATTGTTAATGTTTGATATCATTTATTTGATTTTGTTTTATATATTATTAAGAAAACCTGTGAGAATATTTTAGAACTTACCTTCTATCTGCTGTTTCACCTCATTAATTTGTGTTTCTATGGTGTTTTTCAATTCTGAAACAGAACGGAAAAGTTAGTGAAAGAGTAATAGAAAATGAATAGTGGGTTCGATGGGATACTCTTTTAAAACAGTCTAAATAAACTAATAGGAAATTATGCAGCTTCCAAGGGATTACTTTTCTGAATGTTAGGACAGAATGAATGAAAATAATACTGAATTAGAGAGAAAACTTTGTAATAATATTGAAACAGAATTATAATACGAGAGACGAAGAATCAGGCTATCTTCTTTTCCACAAATTGCAACGTAATTCAAAAAGGGTACTTTATTAAATGTGTATTGCAAAAATATTCAGAAATGATTGAAATCAATAAAGAAACCATGGTAACAACTTCCCGTGAAAGTGAACTCAAAATTAATTGTCTTATTGGAAAACTGACTACAAATAAACAGGGTTTGGATTGTTACCAAATGTGAACTCATTAGCAATGGTTTAAATGAACTAGAAAGACAAACAAGAAATTTCTAAAAACTGGAGTGATTTGAGGGGACGGACACATCCCAGAAGGGGACGATGACATCTACATTTAACCAAGACATATCTAAGCAAAGCACTTTGATTCTTCCCGATAAAAGAAAAGTTACCAAACAATAAACAACGCAAATTAAGAGGTGAAATAAAAGTTGATAGGAACAACATACAGATCCGAGGACAGAGGAAAGAAGGAGCTTTTTTAACACGCATATATATTTTTCTAGCTTTCGGTGGCTCAGGCATTAAAGCAATTGGCGCATGCAAAGACCTTCAAGTGCCAAAGCGAAAAAATGTGCATTTAATATCCTTAAGGCCTAAGGACGTGAGAGGTTAGGTCGGTTTCACAGATTAGAAAAATAAGAGAATCAGAATTTAATAGTTAAGATAAAACTACACAGCATGTTTGAAAGTGTTGCAAATCTCATGGCGGATAAGGATGACAATGCTAGAGAAGGCAAGTAAGAAATGAAAAGTATTATTCCCCATTTAGAATACAAGAAAAAAAAACTTCGCATTGTAAGCAAACGTTATTAATAGATATCGAATACAATGATCACTGCTGTTTGGATTTAATTTTATAGTTTTAACGTATGAATAAGGATCAAAATTAGCAAAACTGAAATCTCATCCCGGAGGGTTCAAGTCTCAGGAAAATACCATCTGCATCTGATGAACCCAACAGGCGAAATCTTCTGAAATATAATTCATATAATATCTAGCTATGGAATTTGGGCGAACGGGATATGGAAATTTTCCTTTTAATGAAATGGTTAAAAGCGAAATGGAAAAAAAATATATATTTTTCGCATTCACACACGACCAACTTTGAACCATTTTATAGTACGACGTCCTACACAATCAAGCATGCATATATTTGAAAGCACAGGCCATAGTAACAAGAGCATGAAAAAATACCAAATTTTTCATGCACCAATATCAATATTAGCGAATAAGATTAACGCTTTTTATACTTACTTGAATTTTAATAACATAAATAAATAAACTCTTCAGCGAAAATAAGAATTTAAATTAAGAACTAAAAGTTACAAGAGAAAATAAACAAGAAAAAAAAAATTTTCCCGTCAAAACAACACATTTTAAAACATTATTAGTCATCTAAAATCGTGACATATTAACTACTTTCAACGACTAAAACTATAGCACTTAGTGTTCACACTAATAATTTTGCAGTTTCATAACTAATTCTGTTACTAATACTACTACTATTTTTTTCTTAGCAACTTGCTAAATTAAAATAACGTTTGTGCAATCTTGTGGATATCAGACGACAATTAGAAGTCCTATAGATTTCTTCCACAAAAAAACTCATGCCGATTGTTCTCAAGGTTCAAGCTTGCCTCATCCCAAATCTAATTTCTTAAGGGAACTTGTTCAAGCATTTCATTCAAATTCCTTTTACATAATAAGGTACTGTACGTATCTCGGAACAAATATAGCAAACAAAAGAAAAGAAAAATCTAGATTTCAGCAAAACCTTTTAATAACAACAATAGTAATAATAATAGTAATAATAATAACATGGAGAAAAAAAGAGGAAGATGAAGTGTAAGGAAGACTTGGCAAATATGAAAAAAGATATTTGTGTTCCAGGATTCGGTGCTTTAAAATGAGGTGTGTTGCAGGAGAGCAAATGGTCTTTGCAAGTGTTCATGGTCCAGGCTTTGAAAGGAAGGATCACGGAAGCTGACGGTGATTAGTAGGAGTCATGGAAAGGGTGGTTTTCCTGGGTGATCGAAATGAATAAATGGTGTGATAGGGGGATCGGGGGGATCATCTGATAAAGAATCTATATTATGTGGTTTTTCCTAAATTATGTGAGGAGGACTAAGATAGTATCTGGGGAGTTGAAATTGCTACTGTCCTTTATTTGTAGGCTAAGCCATGTGCGAAGGAAGATGGAATAGAAAGGAGAATTGGAGGTAAAAAAGCGTTGGCTTTTCTTTTTCAAATTGAATATCAAAATATACATTTTATAAAAGCATTTGTTTTCTCTTCATTCAAAAACTCCCAGCTCTGATTTACAACAGTCGACCAAAAACTATGTAAAATATTTACTATTTTTCTCAACAGAGATATTCTTATTTTACATACTTCACCTTGCCTCGCACAATTTGACTCTCAATTTAATAAGAAGAGAGGAACAGTGCGTGGCCACTGCTTTTGAGAAGAGAAGGAAAATAGAATGAGCAATGGCTGTCATTCAAGGCACAGAAGGGTAGGCGACGATATGGGACCTTGAAATATTAGCAGAAAAAGAAGAAAACTCCAAGAAAGGACGTTAAACGTTTGAATTAGATATTTGTTAGTTGAGAAAAGGAGAGAGCATGGAATGCACTTAGAAAAAGAAAGTAAGGTTGAAGTAGAAAAACACACAACATAAAAATGGAAGAGTTGGCCAATTATGAGCAGAAAAATTGGGTAATATTGGAGAGAGAGAGAATTCTCAGAGGTGAAGTGATTACAGAGAAAGACTAATGTGTCATTTTATACAGTAATAAATGTTAAATGTTACCAAAAGATACTGCAGTCTATTGATAATAGAATGAAAAAATATGTCAAGGTTACAGTTAACTACCAAAAATATACGGAAACTGGTGCAAGTCATAAAATTCTTCATGACCATTGTTGTTATGTTGTTTTCACAAATGTTCGTAAGAAAAGGAAAGGCATGGATAAAAAAAAATGGAGGTTCTTTATGAAGTGCATTGCAAGTGTAGTTTGTCATCATTGCTAATAAAATGTACATGAAATCATCTAAGCATATTTAAGAATGTGTCGAAGATGAAAGACGACTCAAAAATGGAAGATGGATGTCTAAGTTTCTGAGATAAGAGAAAACATTGCGAATGAGAGGTAGAATACCTAATATTTGTTGATAATTCGATGTTAATTGGCAACAGTGAAGGGAATCTATAGAGGTAGGTGATAGCTTGAGAGTAATCGCAAGGAAGGAAAGTTGAATGTACATGCTTCGCAAGAGTAAAGTGTCAAGAGTAAGTAGAAGTCTAGAAATAGGTGCGATGAATATTAGTATGGACGATGGAAAAGAGCAAATAGTTAACTCATCAAGGTATTTATGAGTAGATGCCACAGAAGATGACAGAATTAAAGAGGAGGTGCTATATACAATATATAAGGCAAGAAAGACAAGCGTTGTTCTTCAATGACCATGAATTGGAAGCCAGCGAAGAATCTATGAATAGATTGAAGTAAAATCTCTTCATCTTGGAAGAGTGATTGGTCTAACAAAAGAAGAAAGACGAATGACATACGGAGTTGAAATGACTTAATGTGGTGGACCATTGGCATAAGAGAAAAGATAAGCCACAGTGCTTTTATGTGGTTTAGCTTTATAAACAGAATGGGAGAGAGCATTACGGTCAAGGGTATATTTTACTCTGAAATTTTAGGAGTAGGGAAGTGAGATGATAACATAGGAAATGATAGGGCTTTCACAACCATGAAACCATACATAGTACATGCTGAGGTGAACGGTGCAGATAATGTATGGGAATGAGGTGAGGTTTCGACGGGCTGCTGATAACGCTTCAGTGGAGAGTTGTGACGTTATTGTGGAGACGATCATCCTTGATTCAAAGGCTGATGGACAAAGTGGTGACTACTGTCGTTTTTCCCAGTCTTGGAAAACGACATTTCAATGACGATGATGGTGATGATAATGATGATGATTATGGCAGCAATGCGTTGACTGAATTCATAACATGTGAATATTTATTTTAGTGTTTCCTTTTATGATATGATAGAGATGGTGGTAAACTGGCCTGTTTTGGTTTTTCCTTCTTTTTAATTCACACGGAAAAAGTTTAGAGTAGTTTTTCAATGAAATTTATTCATAACGTACTCCGAAACATGTCACTGAATTGAAGGGACAGTGGAAACGGAACAGGATTAGGGAGAAAAACCAAAAAATAAAGCATTTTACCATTCTTTTACAGGTTGTCCTTTGCAAGTCAATCAATACTAAATCCAATAGTAATCCGTAATAACATATATATATTTTTTTCATAGGTTTCAGAACAATCTATAGAAGTTTACGCAATGCCACAAAAATCTTTCTTTGGAGGTTATGTAATATCCATTCATCAGGTTTGTAATTTAAATGTCTCTAGGATGGAATATGAATGGCTACAGCTACAGGGAAAGAAGAAATCTTCCAATTAAGCAATATTGAATCTGGAATGCGAAAAAGACTTCTTCTTTCTCTACAAGCTTGTGTTATTTGGGGTCGCTATAATGGTTATTCAACACATTGTATTAAAAATTCTTGATGCTTCCGTTTCCTTATCAACGATGCATAAGTTAGTCCCCTACATAATTAAGATAGTACGTTTTCATCAATAAGAGAACAAATAGAATAATTCCTCTCTATGAAATTTTAAAATTTATTTTTCGAAGTTGAGACTGAAATATGTCATAGAAAAACCTTGTTATGTTGAAGCCATTTTTCAAAATCATTGTTTCTCGTAGAAAATGTGGATAATTTTATATCGTAACATTCGTTTTATATTTTTTTTCTATCTATAGCCAGTGGAAACATTATCTCGGGGGATGTATTTATAATAAAGTTGTTAAAGGCTGTCGACTCACGCAAAGTAAGATAGAACCTGGAATCCAGTTACATCTTTAATAAACATAAGTAGGATTTTATTAAAGAGCATAGTCCACCTGGATTATTTCAGGGATATAAATTTATAACTAAACTCTTTCGACATGGAATAACTTCATCCATAAACGTTGATTTTTAGATGTTAGAATTACCATTTATAGATTGAAAAAAATAACATGATATTATTATCTGTGAAGAAGATACAAAGATACGTAATTCTTAGAGACTGTTCAAAGAGGGTCAAGGAGAACTAGAAGTTGGACGGGAAACATGAGACACAAGGAAGGTCTCGATGGTTTTAGGATAAAAGGAAATCGTATATCTTGGGGATAAGAAGGCTGGATAGGCTTCTGTGATTTATGAGTCAGTCTTAAAATAATGATAATCCTTCGTTCTTATAAAAGAATTGTCCGGGAGGAGGATTCCCCATGGCAAAGGACAAGTGGGAACCATCACTTTATCATCGGTCAATGATCATAGTCCCCTCCCTTTATATCATTATTGTAATTGTTATCTACTTTTATTTTAATCTTCATTAATATTGCGTTTAATACACAGCGAAAATCATTAAACAAAATCTCTAAATGCCATATCATTGTGAAATAAGTTCAAACACCTTTGTTCTACGTTTTTTTTCCTTAATAAAACTTATTTATAATGTTCTCAGAATCGCTGCAACCGTCGGTGGTTTTTATAAAAACACATCCTTCAAAGCAATTATGGTTTACAAAGATTCTTTAAAAAAAATCAGTTACACGCGTGGAATAAAATTTGCCCCTTTCATTTGCCCTCAGTACTTGGCAACTACTCATTTCATGACATTTAACGATTATGTTTGACTTAAAGGCAATTTTGAAGTATTAAGACATCTCTACCGCACGATTTATATCCATGGAGGGAAAGCTCGGTTACAACTATTTTCATTTTGCGGGAAAAATTAGGTGATTAGTTGATATGGATTTATTTTGCACAGTATCATTAGCTATTGAAGTAAGAAAAAAAAACCCGGTGATTTCTTGATGCCTTATGGCTTCCTATTAAATCACAACATATGACTATAATCTTGTCATTTCAGTAGTTTAAGAGGACCCTCAAGTTTCATATTCAGTGCTGGAATTATTCACTTCACTAATGAAAAATGAACCAATAAGAAGTCAATAGTTTTGTTTAGAATGAAAAAGCTCATAACCACCTATCAGGTGAAATACAATACGTGACTGAGCGCTGACCCAGGAATGTACTGAAACATTATTTGTCTCGTTTGTTCCCTGGCTGGACTCCGTCCAGTGTGGAATTTCTATAAGAAAAGAAGAATTTCTGCAAGACCGGAGGAGGACCGGGTTTAGGAGACAGTGAAATCTGTTTGCTGGTGCCCCTAGACTTCTGCTTCGGCCTCTGACCCAGCCAGTTATTTTTCGCCCTCGAGTGGGTCGGGAAGCGTTCATCTCTTCATGGTCCGTCCTGTGTGTCATCGTGCTGACCCAGCATAGTTTTCCTCCTCCCTTTCGAGGGAAAATTACGATGTTATACATCTAACTGCTGCAAATGATTACTTATCTCTTCAAGACAGGCTGCCATTGCAAGAGACCGTGATACACCATAGTGTCGGGGCAACCTTATTGCATCCCCTAGTCTCCTTTAGATTCACTTTTCTATTTCAATTAAAACTCTGAGCAAAATTTTTTTCTCGAAAAGTCACAGCCTCTGGAATGATTTTGAATTCAGGTGCAAATTAATAAAAACGGGATTGGACGGATATAACAGGTGTCATTCTTTATTCGGAACACCATCACACAAATTAATCTTTAGCGAGATGATATATAACAAAGTTGATTCGTTATTGCCAAGGTCAAAAGGTTCAGCGACGGTATTTTTTTTTTCTTCTGAAAATTGACATCACTTGTTTCAAGTTAAGTCGCCTCGACACTTGCACGATTTTTGTCCCAGCAATCTGTGCGATGCATCGCGACAAATCATGGAAAGATCAGCAATTTGTGCGATGCATTACGATATATCATGGAAAGATCAGCAATTTGTGCGATGCATCGCTATATATCATGGAAAGACTTCCCATTTATCAGGCACGCAGACTGAAACATTGTTTGAGCCCTGTTCGTACACTGCCCACGAATAGGTTATGCACTGTCTACGGAAATTATTGCCAAAAATTGGCCGCATCGGTACGTATAGAGATGCAATGACACTCCTTGTAAGCATTGGTTAAATTAAGTATTGATATGTATTCACACTTGCCGTTGGCAGTGTTCGCACCGAACTCCCACAGTGCCCATGCTTCGTTCATGCTAGTGGCAAGCACATGGTACTAACATTCATGAGTATTTATGCGTAAGAATCTTTTAACATTCCAAAATCTTTCTCACAGCCACCCCCTTCCACTCAGCACGGAGACTGTAATCACTGACCAGAAGCATTGCGTGGCATTGAGGATATGAAAATCGTGCAAGTGTCAAGGTGCCTTTATATTCCTGAGCTAAATTTCATATTACTTTTTTCTTATTTTATTGCTAGCAAGATAGCGTAATTTAGTCGGATAAATCATAGCCATCAATGTATCATGCAAATAGAAAGATAAAAAATGATACTGAAGTTTGAAGTCAAGGGGCTCATTGACGTTGACCAGAATTTTGTAATGCTTTATGCACAGATTTTCTCAGCATAATTTCATTTAAGATACTTATGCCACCAAGTTGAGTTATAAAACTCCAGGAGAGAAACTTAACGCCTCTCTCAGAAAATGTAAATTTGGCGTAGAATTTTCCTTCCATAATCACAATAACTTGGTCGTAATGACTCAAGTTTCGACGATCCTCGTCAAATGATCTTGACAAAAACTCGGACTGAGGTCATATGCAGCCTCACTTACACGTATTTTTGGTACTTTGTCAAAACTTCTTATACAATGAATCTGAACTGACAGTGGTACGGTGAAGGGAAAGGCGTAAAGCGTATATTCTTCTCTTATGTTAAATTTGTAAGCTTTAGCTGTGAAATTTTATCGCCGGTTATTTTTAGATTTCAGGTATGCAAGTTTTCATCATATTTGTTAAAATTTTCCTTTGACAAAAGTACGCAAAGATTTATCTTTATCGAAAAAAAATATTTTCGATAAGAATACGCTGTTTGACGCAGATTTGCTGGTTATACTTAATTTACTAAAGATTATATAAATGATTTTTCTCCGTTTCAAAGAAATCTCTGACATAAGCAATGCTCAGCTGATCCCGTTAAGCTAAAATTTTAGATATTTGTTGTTTCATTTACTGATCACAGCACGATAATGAACAGCCATTTTCGTGTGACAGTTACTTGCTTATTATGAATCACAATAAACTCGATTCTTAATTGAGAATAGCATTCCGTTAACTATTTATTTTACAAAGGGTCTAAAAATTAGGACCCCATTCCCCCCCCCCTCTTTCTCTCTCTCTCTCTCTCTCTCTCTCTCTCTCTCTCTCTCTCTCTCTCTCTCTCTCTCTCTTCTCTGTGGAAAAAATATTCGATATATGATAAATTATGGAACCGGAGTGAGTCTCTGATTAAATCCCTATTCAACTACAATCTGCCATATCTCCAAGAGGTTCTATCTAACCGTAAATTGCAATTTCTTGTCGCACGAACTTCTCGCACCACAGGGCTAAATCATTTACGGTGACGTTCTAATAAAACTTTGGCCCCACAAACACGGCCGGCGCTCACAAACTTCGCTATAAATATCCAAAAGGAATATCCCATGCCTTCGACAATGCGGTCTAAAGATTAATTTTCATTTTGTAAGAGAAGCCACCTTAGACTTTACCGCCCGTTACTGAGAGAGAGAGAGAGAGAGAGAGAGAGAGAGAGAGAGAGAGAGAGAGAGAGAGAGAATTGTTTTTATATTTGATTGTAAATAGTATTGGAAAGAACTCCTGATATGCAGCAGATGAAGTATATCATGAACTGTCAGTATGTTTTCAAAATGAGAATTTCATCCTCAGTATGCTATCAAATTTTAAATCCTACATCATTTCAAGTAAAATAAGAATAGCTCGAAGCAGCTAGAAAATTCTAGGTGATGTTACTGTCGCACTGATATGCAGAGCAACAAAAACTAGTCAGAATTTCTAAAACTTCTCCAATCTGTCTTTACACTGAGCTACTTTTATAATGTCTAAAAAGTGTTCCCCAATAAATGTAACACAGTGAACGTTGTTCGTGATTTTAGATAAGTATCTTGATCGTGATGATAAGTAGATTAACTTGTTCATGATTAGTACAATCAAGTTGATCATGTTGTTGGATAAATATAACTTAATCATGACAATAGCTAAAGTGAGTTGATTGATATGTTGAATAAAATACCTTGATCATGACGTTAAATGAAGTACCTTGATCGTGATGTGGAATAAAGTACCGTGATTTTGATGTTGAATCAAGTACCTGGATCGTGATGTTGAATAAAGCATTGTTATCGTGATTTCGTTAAAACTGTCGTGACCAACGTGTTCAATAAAGTTATCTTAATCGTGATGTTAGAGTAACTTGATCGCGATGTTATTTAAAACATCGTAATCGTGATTTTGAATAAAGTATCCTTATCGCGATGTTAAATAAATCATCTTGATCACCAATATTAAATAAAGTAATTTCATCGTGATGTTGAATAAATTATCTTGATCATAATGTTGAATAAAGTCTAGTGATCGTGATGTTGAATAAGGTACCTTAATCGTGATGATAAATAAAGTATCTTGTGCGTGATGTTAATAAAAATCTTGATCCTGGTGTTAAATAAAATGTCGTGATCCTGATGTAAAATAAAATACATTCCTCGTGATGTTAAATTAAGTATCTTGATCATGAAGTTCTTTAAATATCTCGATCCATTTGTTGAATAAAATATTGTGATCGTGATGTTGAATAAAGTATCTTGGTACTGATGTTGAATAAATTATCATGATCCTGCTCTCAAATAAAGTATCAAGATTGTCATGTTGTTTAAAGTATTTCTATCAATTTGTTGAATAAAGTATCGTGGTTATGATGTTTAATACGGCATTTTAATCATGATGTTGAACAAAGAACCCTGTTGTTTAAAGTATCCTCATCCTGATGTTGAATAAAGCATTTCGATCGATTCATTCAACATCTTGATCGTGATGTTATAAGGTATTTCGATCGGGATGTTGAATAATTTATCTGGAGCGATTTGTTGAATAAAATATCGTTATTGTGATGTGTAAATGATCTTAATTGTGATGTTAAATATGAGATTGTCACCTGAATATCCTCTGCCTTTTTACTTCTTTTGCATCCATTATCCACAATGAACTTTCAAAAATAATATCAAAGTAACTTGATTGTGATATTGGGCAAACTACGCTGATTCCGCATTTAGAAAATACTTCCTCTGGATATATTAGTAAATGCAATTTTGAAGATAGCTTAGAAATATTTAAATCAAAAAGCATTTTCGTTTATGTTTTTACGTGTCAGTTCGAGAACCTGCTTAGACATAGTGTATGATAACTATTTCCTTCTTAATATCTCGTAAGCTTCCTTCACGGAATTTTCATAGGCAAGGACAGTATAGTAAACATTGTACCCAGTAATACATTTTTAACAATCTATGTATGTTAAAAAGAAAATTCCGCTGTAAACTATTCAAATGAAGGAAGAAAAAAAGCAGAAGACAAATAGTGAATGTTTATAAATAAATACTGCAAGAGAAGCTCCACACGAAAATTTTAAATGGCTATGAAGCCTTTTCAGCAAATCGCTTTCTTATCGCTAACTTATTTGTTTGATTTCCAGACAAAAAGAGCTTTAAATCTCATAATGTATAATGACAGTGCCTGACAGTGAAAAGGAAAGCATGAATGACTCTGGGTTATGGGGTTGAATTTGATGAAACTGTTGATGGATTGCCAAGTTGATTTTTGTTTTTAAGTGAGGCTTGACGTGGATGGATGGATAAATGTATGAAAGGAATTTAGGTCAGAAAACCAATGACATAAAGGTTGAATATCCGTGGGGACTATTTACACGACCATTCATTCATTCATGTGCAAAAGAATGATTCACATGAGGGTGAAAGTGTGATTTGTAGGTGCCACATAGCAACAGTAACACATAAAAAGAGGAAAATCAATCGGAAAAAAAGGAAAACGAAAATACTGCATGAGTTAGTGGGTGGGGAAGCAAGTAGCTTTGGCAGCAGTTGGTCAGGCGACTTACTCGTGAACTCATCCTGATCTTCGGCCTCGGCTTCAGCAGCAAGTTCCTCGGGGGTTTTCTTCTTCCTCATAAGAGGGTTGTCGGGCATTTGGGGTTCCTCAAGGACAATTTCCTCCTTTTTCTTGATGTTGTACTGTAAAGAGAAAGAAAGGCAAATTTATCATTTAGTTACATTTTAGGACATATTTTCTTATGTGATTAGTAATAGATTATCATTCACTTCATTACATCTGTTACAAATAAGTGATTCATGTACATTATAAATATAACTACACAGGAATGATTAACCAGAAATTGCAAACCTCCAGCAAGGCGATTATCATTGTTAACTAAAGACTTGGTGACATTTAAGTTTGATTTCCAAACTAGAATGAAGCTACCATTTTCTTCAAAGTCAATGGAAATAAATAAGAGTATAAATCAGATCCCTAATTCACATGATCCCTGCAACACAGTAACCTTCCAATAAAAAGAAATAAAAATTCGTAAACTGGTATTCAGGGCCAAATCAAACCAAAACACCACTTTCTGTGTGAATATGGTGATGTTGAAAGATCAATAGGTGCAAAGGTGAAATACATAATTTCAGAGTAGTGCAGATATTAAAAGATCGAACATATTTAATGCCTCATTCACAGAAAAAGGAATTATAATACACGAAACTATCATTTCCTCAAAAAACTATAAAGATTGGCAAACATAAATTTCTAATACACAGAAAATTAACCTACTATTACTTCTTCCTTCAATTCAATAACATCCTTGTTTGGTTGCGTCATATAATGATACTGGTTGATTACCTTTTCTGCCTAATTGATTCTTGGTTGATGTATTAAAGATAATTTGCCATTTGGTTAGTAAACTGCCGGGCTCGTTGGTTATTTTGTATGTCTAGTTTAACCTATTTTCACAAGTTTAGTTTGGATTCCTTTTCTCGTCTTATGAAAATATCTTTTAAAGAAAAATATAAAAGAAATAAGCCAAAATATTCATAAAAAAATCATCTTTTTATACATGGCATAACCGAAAGTCATCCAATGTAATTAGCACACGACAGTTGTAATTACAATCTGACAGATACAATTAAAGTCAACAGAATTAATTAAAAGTCCAGAATTATGATGGAAAGTCTTCACCTTCAAAATAGCGTTGACATTTCTAATTATCAAAAGGACATAACTAATAATTTGGCGGAGAGTTTGAAGTTATTTAAAGGAAGACCATCAGACATCGTTAGTACTGCAGCCATAATATGAAGTGTTTACCGTTTAACCGAACAAATGACATGATATAAAAGTTATTTCCGCTTCGTGTTTATATATATATATATATATATATATATATATATATATATATATATATATATATATATATATATATATATATATATATATATATATATATCTACAATAGAACCACGAGATAAATAACAATATATGAGTGAATCCTGACTTGTTTCGTCTTACTTCTCAAAGAGGACTAATTCATTGCGAGAGAGCCTTATTGCCTTATTTCCTTATTCTATGTTTGGGTTCCCCAAGATCCCTCAGTGTGAGGCACCTCGTATATCCACCAGAGAGTTGCTAATGCATCTTCCGGTGTATTTTGCATCTTCCAATCTTGGATGGTCTGGGATGCATCTTAGGTATTTATCGAGCTTATTCTTAAACACATCTACGCTCACTCCTGATATGTTTCGTAGATGAGCTGGCAGCGCATTAAATAGTCACTGCACTGTCGATGCTGTTGCGTAGTGGATTAATGTCCTGTGTGCCTTCCTTAGTTTTCCTGGTATAGTTTTGGGCACTTTTAATCTACCTCGGCTTGCTCTTTCTGATATTTTTAGCTCCATGATGTTTTCAGTAATTCCTTCGATTTGCTTCCATGCTTATATTATCATGTAGCGTTCTCTCCTCCTTTCTAGACTGTTCAATTTTAAAAAATTGCAGTCTTTCCCAGTAGTCAAGGTCCTTAACTTCTTCTATTCTAGCAGTAAAGGACCTTTGTACACTCTCTATCCGTGCAATATCCTTTTGGTAGTGTGGGTACCATATCACATTGCAGTACTCGAGAGAGAGAGAGAGAGAGAGAGAGAGAGAGAGAGAGAGAGAGAGAGAGAGAGAGAGAGAGAGAGAGAGAGAGAGATGGCAATTACCGTACTTCCATAAATCCCAATGGCAGTAAATAACCTTTTAAACAAATTACCCTACAATTAAGATTGCAGATGTTTCCATCATCTGTTTCCTTTAGTTGAAAGAACTTAGAATTAGAGTTAAGAAAAAGTTAGCCCATGGAAAAGATCTTTTGCCTTTGCTCAATGTATTGTCTCATTTCTATTACTTTTTCTTTAAATTCAGATACCCCCTTCTGCAATATAAGCCCACTTTATATGGAAAGCTACATTAATATATACAGTAGGTTTGGAAAAGTGAATTGTTTTGACTGTTGAAATTGTATTTGATAATAGTTATACAAGCACATTTGAAACTTTAAGATGATTTATTTTTTCGAATTATTCAACAAATATTTCTATAAAATTTTGAGATAACCACTTATGCCGTTAATATAGCATAAGAATAACTCTATTCTAATGCATTAAGTAAAAAAAAAGCATCTATCTATTCTTGTAGAGAACTAAACAGGCTTTCACTTGATATCGTTGAATATAATAAACAAATATTCTAAATCTTTCTTTATAGATGGAAGCAAAACGTTGCACATGATGGTAATCTACATAATCCCGAGAAAAATGACATTTTCAGTCTCACAATGACCTGAATTATCTCAAACTATCTGTGACAGAATTCAAGAGTAATTTAGATAAAAAAAAAACATTAAAATGGAAACATAGAAATTATTTTTCATCCAACTACCATTAGTAACCTCGCAATATTCTATTCAGTTGTCGAAGCATCCGTGGCCAACATTTGAAATTTGACAGAATTTAATACATGACCGAAACATGGCTCGAATATCTCCAGTTATAAAAGCGCTGCTGTTTTTTCGTTTTTCATTAAAAGTTTTTAATTATACGATAACTTTATGTTTCACAATTATATGGACACAGGAAAGCATTCAGAACCGTCTAACAACAAGTTTTAATCACAAACTGGGAATAACTTTTCATTTACCTGGATACAGGTTATTCATAATAAATGAAATTCCCCCCCCCCCTTTTTTTTTTAGCCTTACAATATGGGGATCCCGAATCTAACTGATTCTGAATAGATTTACATAAATCATAAGGCTGAAGGCCCAGCAAACAGTGGAACGTAGTTCCACGATAATTAACTGTACTATATTAACGTTCCAGTTCGTTCAGAACATCAGGTTATTCAGAATTACACGTTACGGATGTCCAATAAAAAAATCTCATTCGATTATTCAAATAAGATGACAGAATTCAAATGCCACTAATCCTAAAAGGCATAGAATAGACGTGGGGGATAAGTGGTAAGTGTTCGATTAAAG
>NC_090746.1:79635210-79662710 GCF_036898095.1 Palaemon carinicauda
GTTGGACAAATAAAATAATCCTATAAGGGTAATAACAATAGCTTCTCATACATTTGCTCACTACAGTGCAGTTATGGAAATATGATTTAATATGTGAATGTTCTCATAGCAAGCACTATGGTTTTCAATGTCAGAGATATACGAATACCTAGAATACAGTAGAAATATGGAATACATTGCTTTTATTGTCCTTTAGTCCTTAAGTGAAATCTTACTTTGCTAAATAGTGCTTGGATTTTACTCTAAATGAATCATATCTAATCAATGAACCCAACTCAAATTAAGGATACATAAGCTAATAAAACATTTAGAACCCTATAAAATTCAGCGTTTATCTTGTCTAATCTGACCACATCACAATATCATGCAACGATCTCGTAATATCAACTAAATTACGAGTAACTTCATTATGCATTAATATGAATACAGGAACAAAAGAAAAAGATTTACGAAATATCTCGATGTCAATGAATTTATATCTGCAGAGCTGGCTGTTTCCACTCCCATTAAGTGACTCTAGGATGTGGTGGCCTGTTGTTAACGTCCTGGCCTGGAGATTGCCAGACTGAGGTTCGAGTCCCGCTCAAACTTGTTCGTTCATTTGGTTACTGCAACCTCAACGTTCTTGTGAGCTAAGGATGGGGGTTTGGGGGAGCCTATAGGTCTATCTGCTGAGTTATAAGCAGCCAATGCCTGACCCTTCTTGGTCCTAGCTTGGGTTAAGAGGGGGATTGGGAGCTGATCATATGTAATATGGTCAGTCTCTAGGGTATTGTTCTGTCTGATAAGGTGATGTCACTGTCCCTTGCCTCTGCCATTCATGAGTCGCCCTTAAACCTTTAATCCAAGCATTAAAGTGAATAAGTGGGGCCCAAATCAGTCGAAACGAAATGTTCCTATAACTGCTTACATGGCGGGGAAGAAAGAAAGCTTGAGCGGACAATAGATGCATAACGGGAGTCCGGTGATGCAGTACGGCAAATAATTACTTCACTGCAAGAGAGACACTAGACTTCTCAAACAACTGCAATCAAACGCACCATTCTCTGATGGAAGATTATGTGAACATTATTCGAAAACAACTAATCGAAAACAATTATTCGTAAACAACTAATCAAAAACAGTTATTCGAAAAACGGCTTTTCAAATGGAAACTTACTCGAAAGAAAGTTATTAGAAAGGACAATTATTCAGAATGATAAACATTCGAAATGCAAAATTCTTTATTCAAACAAAGTTGTTAGAAATACAAAAATCCAAGTATATAAAAGAGAACTCTAATAAACACAAATCTCATTATTAAAATAACTAGTGCAAAAGCTAGTGGGAGCAGCACTCGAATTCTTAAAGCAAAATTTGAATCTGTATCGTATCCCACTTTTAGACCACAATCGCATATCTTTCGAATAATTATAATTTCGAATAATTGTCCAATCGAATAACTTTCTTTCGAACAATTTTCCATCCCAAAAGCTGTTTTTCGAATAATGGTTTTCGAATAATTGTTTTATATTAACTGTTTTCGAATAATTTTCATGATACGGGATGGAAAGGTTGACAAAATTCTGGATAAAACCTCGAAAACACTATGACTTCTGTTTTTTTTTTTTTTTCTAAGTCAGTATTACGTCAGCAATGTCAGTGATAAACTCAAGAATGATATATCAGTATTGAATACAATGAAGTAATACTGAAGGTATCATATCTTTAATAACAGCATAATGGCAGCAGCTGCAGTGGCAACAATAATAGTAGTATTAGTGAATGACAAAGAAGCATTGTCGCTTTTAGCGCACCACTTAATGGTCCGCATTTAAACAGTCACAGCTGCAGTGTAAGTAATTGCACCAACTACAATAGTATTATTATGAACATAACGGTTGTTCTGTTCAGCTGTCAAGAATACAATAAATACCATAAAAAACATTTTCAGCGGTGCTAGCAATCAAAGCGTCAGTAATGACCAGATTATATTGGGATCTTAAGAGCCAAAGAACTGACCCACGTTATTACTGTAATAAACTCCAGAAAACATTTGGTCATGGAGCTTTTGTCGCGAGGGTGGTGATGCCGTTAGTCTTCTTTTATATCCCCCCCCCCTGTACTCTAACCAATGGCACAGGAAGTTGGCTAAGCGGATTTAGCCATCAATATCGGTTATCTTTTAGGAGATTTGATTTCTTCGTCATTCAATTCTTATTGTCTACTTTCATTTGCATTGATATTGTTAATTTATTCTCATCATTTACTTATTTCCTTATTTCCTTTCCTCACTGGGCTATTTTTCCCTATTGGAGCCCTTGGGCTCAAAGCATCTTATTTTCCAACTAGGGTTGTAGCTTGGCTAGTGATAATAATAATAATAATAATAATAATAATAATAATAATAATAATAATAAACTATATTTCTATTGGTAAAACTTTAACATTTATTTTGAAATCTGGCGATTGATTAATCTTAATCAAAATTTGAGGATGTGGAGGTAATTTCCAGATTTTTCTTTTTACATAGGAGCATGAATTGTGCTAAATTTATTTTTAATCTGCCCTGATACTGATTCAACAACTGATTAGCTATACAGTTTACTTTCTTTCAACGTCAGGCCTGATTTCAAAGTTTTTTTTTAACTGAAATATTTATATAACAATTTTTATAACGAGTCAAACACTCTTTCTTTACTTCAATATTCATAACGACGGTTGAATATTGACGTTATACCAAACCTTAAGTTCGCCGCCTTTCAATAATTCATTAAAATTCCATAATTCATATACTCGTACCATTCATACAATCCATAAATATATCTTCCCATATCAAAATAAACTTCTTCATTTTATTATCTATTTAATTTCGTTTGCTTTATCATTTACCATCAAATAATCTAGTGTCCTCTACGTACTTTCTCCTCCCCGTATTAAAATAGAGGATGTCTTCTTTACGGTTATTTTAGCTGCTCTTTATTCCCGCCTACTCTGACGTTCTTCCGGAGATTCCCCGTCCCTTTTTATTTCGCTAATGGCATCACTATATCTTGGAAGAAGAGAAGTCCGGGCTGTTGATGGCGTTAATGGGCTTGTTAATCTTCTCGTATATTCATGGATAGATTTTCCCTGGAGCGGAGTTGTTCATCATCATCGCTACAAAATTACTTTTCCTTGATGTTATAATTGTTATATTAGTCGCCTGGTTTTGATCTCCATGGTTTTAATTTCATTATTAAACTGGCTTTATTATTCGAAGTTTCCCTGGCTGTTACTTAGATATAATTAGAGAACTCAAAATAGGCTAATTATCCTTATTAATTAGATACCCTCATATTATTGTGGAAAAGGAGAGGTTAATAGTGTTTAACAAAGAAAATAATTAGATGGGTTTGTTTATGACAATCTTTCGTCATAGCAATGATGCAGAGAAATAATAAAAACAAATGTAACTGAAGTGCAGAGAAATAATAAAAACAAATGTAACTGAAGTGCAGAGAAATAATAAAAACAAATGTAACTGAAGTGCAGAGAAATAATAAAAACAAATGTAACTGAAGTGCAGAGAAATAATAAAAACAATACAAATGTAACTGAAGTGCAGAGAAATAATAAAAACAAATGTAACTGAAGTGCAGAGAAATAATAAAAACAATACAAATGTAACTGAAGTGCAGAGAAATAATAAAAACAAATGTAACTGAAGTGCAGAGAAATAATAAAAACAAATGTAACTGAAGTGCAGAGAAATAATAAAAACAAATGTAACTGAAGTGCAGAGAAATAATAAAAACAAATGTAACTGAAGTGCAGAGAAATAATAAAAACAAATGTAACTGAAGTGCAGAGAAATAATAAAAACAATACAAATGTAACTGAAGTGCAGAGAAATAATAAAAACAAATGTAACTGAAGTGCAGAGAAATAATAAAAACAAATGTAACTGAAGTGCAGAGAAATAATAAAAACAAATGTAACTGAAGTACAGAGAAATAATAAAAACAAATGTAACTGAAGTGCAGAGAAATAATAAAAACAAATGTAACTGAAGTGCAGAGAAATAATAAAAACAAATGTAACTGAAGTGCAGAGAAATAATAAAAACAAATGTAACTGAAGTGCAGAAAAATAATAAAAACAAATGTAACTGAAGTGCAGAGAAATAATAAAAACAAATGTAACTGAAGTGCAGAGAAATAATAAAAACAAATGTAACTGAAGTGGAGAGAAATAATAAAAACAAATGCAACTAAATATGCAAACAAATAATAAAAGTCATTGCCCTAATATTATGGAAAGTGGAATAATTATGAAATGCGTCATGAGTACACGTGTATGGCCAAACGTGACATTTTTTTTTTCAAGGAAACCCCCTACATATGAATTATTTGTACACATTTACCGCCTCAGACCCACAGATCAGAAGAACCAAAAGCACAAATATCTAATGCAAGGTTCACCATTCGATTCATAGAAACTGTTGGTGAATTCAATCTTGATAGACTCCACCATGAGAGTATATTTTTAATTTTCTTAGAAATACAAGTAAAAGGAAATTCAAAACTGTCCAGAAAAGAAAGAAAAATGTATTTTTTACTTATTTCCAACTCTAAAATTGACTTGATACAGATTTCCCGTCATGACCCAAAGACGCAATCAAAACCCATTAGGAGTTGAACGTCAAATTGAGGCCATGATTACCTGCGGCGGTCTCTAAGCAAAGGACACGAGATTGCCGCTCAGACACAATGGAAATCCTCCTTAATGAGAAATATCAGTATTTCATCTAGTGGACCTAAAGTGGAATTTAATCATGGAAGAGAAACGCACTTGAGTAAAAAGGGGGGAAAACGAGGCAAACACTCCTTTCGCCTCCTCACACGCCCTTCCCATCACGGAGTTAATTAGAAACGAATGTTATTTGCTTGGTGTGTCCGAAAGGGTTCACATCTAGAAGGAAATTATCAAAGCCCAATATAATTAACGTTCCTTTCAGTTATTTTCAGGGAGTGTGACGCGCCTTGATTGAAATGGTTGGGTCGTATTGAGTCGGAACATTCATGCAATTTTTGGCGCTTGTTATATACACGTAATTTTCAACTTTTACAGCAAGGGAAGGTGAAATCACGTATTGCGAAACTCACATGAAAAATGAAATCATGTATCGCGAAACTCATATGAAAGGAGAAATCACGTATCGCGAAACTCACATGAAAGGTGAAATCACGTATCGCGAAACTCACATGAAAGGTGAAGCCACGTATTGCAAGGCTCGCATGAAAGGTGAAACCACGTATTAGAAAGCTCACATGAAAGGTGAAATCACGTATCGCGAAACTCACATGAAAGGTGAAATCACATCGTGAAACTCCCTTGATTTCTAACGCATTTCAACCTCCAATTTCCGTATGATGAACAATTTTCCGATGGATATGATACGGATTGAAGAAAAAAGCGCTTTATCTTGATCTAAACAAACTGTAGTGTCCTCTTTTATGCGCATATGTTGTTTACAAATATCCCTGCTCCTTCTTTCGGTGTATTTGCATTAATTTACAGGTCTCAGTCGTTCGCCATTCCTCTACATGTCTTAAGACAGTAACCTTGTAATGACATTTGTGTGAATGAACACTTGACTGAAATGCTCAACAGGTCATAAAAGATAAAATGGCTGAGAGGAATGATTAACATTTATCTCACATATAGAGAAGTCATTATTTTTTCTAAACCAAAGTTTGTCAATGGATCATCGAAAATATCTCTTATCTATAAGGAACTTTTAAATCGGTTTCTATATATCAGAAAAGGAAGGAAACTTTCTTAAAGCTCAAAGGCTTTGGTCAACTTTTTTCCATCAGGGGAAATACTATTAGCTTTGATATAAAAAAAAATAAATCACGCATTAAAACATTAAGATCGAAAATGATTAAAAAGTATTTTCTTGATCTAAATGCAAAGATACTGCAAAATCGTCACCAAAACATGAAAGATTAATATGGAAAAGTTATTTGTACATTCCATATATATGGATGTACTTCAAAATTTCTTAAATTGTTGTTTTTCCAAACGTTCGCAGATTTTAGCCTTTTGAATTGTTGTCACACAAAATGTCACCGTAATTTTTATGTTCGAATTGGATCCATGTTATCGATGGGCAGCAATAGCACCACTACAATTTGATAGAAATATATTTATATGATACATTTACCTGTAATTTCAATAATTTGAGCCTAATGGATGAATGATTTCGATATTTCGTTGCATTCGACAAAATATTTATAATTCTATTTCTTTTGCAACGCAAGTCTAAATCCCATTGATTTACCTACTTCAATGCTGATTCGAAGAGTTTTAGGCCAAGTTTGTTGAAAGGAGTCTCCTATACAGAGGAAAGACATATTCGTCAGTTTCTTTACATTGATATGCTAGTGTACGAGACCCGTCCAAAATGACGCACACGTACACGCATACAGATTCAACCCTTCCCACCGTCTCCCTTTCCTATCTACAAAACGGCAGTTTACCTTTCGGGGTACGCCCTCTCACCACGGTATGAGTACTTCCTCTTCCCCCACTAGAAGGTCAAGGAAAGACTGAAAAGTTATACGGCTGACAATATTGCTGAGTGACCGGAAAAAAATGATACATACATACATATATACATACACACACACACACATATATATATATATATATATATATATATATATATATATATATATATATATATATATATATATATATGTGTGTGTGTGTGTGTGTGTGTGTGCGTGTGTATAGCCAGCTACTTTTATTACACACACACATATATATATATATATATATATATATATATATATATATATATACATATATACATATATATATATACATATACATATATATATATATATATATATATATATATATATATGTGTGTGTGTGTGCGTATGTATAGCCAGCTACTTTTATTACATAGGGTAGATACGTGTTTGCATGCACACACACACACACACACACATATATATATATATATATATATATAGCTACATATATATATATATATATATATATATATATATATACATATATATACATACATACATACATACATATATGAATAAATATATATATATACATATATAAATATATATATATATATATATATATATATATATAATATATATATATATATATAAGAGAGAGAGAGAGAGAGAGAGAGAGAGAGAGAGAGAGAGAGAGAGAGAGAGAGAGAGAGAGAGAGAGACTAAAACCTTTCTTCCACAAAGCCCCTTTAGTCTCCGATTCACTGTAAGCCTACGACCTACGTTAAGGAAGTAGACCTTGATGGGGATCTTGTCAGCAGATGATGATAAGGCACGCAACCTTCCTCCAGGTTCTTATCACCATGATTTGTTTTTCTATTTAGACTTTAGTGCAAAGAATAGAAATGCACTTTATTAAACAATGTAGATGTTCATTTGAAACGAGTGCGCGTTGGAAGTCTTTGCTTCATACGCTACAACTAAAATGAATCATTTAAAACATGAAAACAAAGTTAAGTACAATATCATCCAGTAGGAAATTAAAACAGTAATGAATTAACAAAAAGTAAAATTGAAGAGTTTTGAAAAAAAGTATCTACATCAGTAGGCTATGAATAAAATATCAATATTGTAGAATCAATGCCTAAGCTGTGTTGGATCAAAATAAATCTGGACAGATTCTACTTTAATTCAAGGTTGTAAATAAATACATCAAATTTTATACACATTAGTTACTCTATGCTAATTTACAACAAACAAAATACCTTTCGAAATACTTATGACATAGCTTTCCAAAATTTTCTTCTTTCTCGTCATTAATCCAAACATGCATATTCCTTATTTCTCATTATCAGGGATACTTCATTGGTTCTTCATAACTGTTTCCAACAAAAGGATTTTAGGATTAGAAAACAATGTAGCTCACAGAGTCGTAATCAAGTGTCATTGTTGACGTCCAGAGTGGAGGCTCCTCTACGCAAATGTTTTTTTTTTTTTTCCCAAACGTGACAATCAAGCACCTCTCAGCCTCCACTTTCCTAACCTATGCTCTACTTCGACATCGTCCTTAACATTTCATGCAGACACAGTAATGAAACTATCAGGGAGCTGGAATATTTTGCTGTATGATGTATACTATCACTATTCGTACTTTTATTCTAATGATAAGCTCGCGTCGATGTTCATATAATGCACCTATTGCAATATAAATCGATCGTGGACGTAATTATAATGGTTGAGCTTTGAGTTTTTTAACTATTGCAGATGATAAAATGTCAACTGTTATTTTACTACTAGTTATTTCCGTTTGCGCAGAGAGCAGCGATAACTACATTTTATTTCTCCATTTTAACAAGCTTTCACATGCAAATGACATTTAACCAACCAATTTCCTGAAAATATAAAAGTAAAGAGAAAGAACCATATTGATTACGCAGAAACCCCTCCTCTCTCTCTCTCTCTCTCTCTCTCTCTCTCTCTCTCTCTCTCTGTATGAACAAGGACATGTTGTTATTCAACACGCGTGAATCAGTCCGAGGCTTCGCTCCCTTTTCCAAAAATAAAAGTATTTCAGATCAAAAGCGAAGCCAATTCCCAATATTTCAAAAAGTATAATATATAATAGAAACAAAAATAAAGATCCTCCATCAAATCGAAAACGACATTCCGTTAAACCCCGGGCCGGACCGAAATTTTTGGTGTTTTCATTCAAAATTCCCCGATGGTTGTTGAATATCTGCTCCCAATCGCGAAATATTGCCTCTCCCCAAACCTGCCAATAATTTGTCCTAATTTGGTAGAGAAATGCAACCACTCTTCAGCAGTGGTGAATTTCTCGTTGAAAGCAAAGCGAAAACGCCTTTAGCTACATTTGATCGATTTTTTTTTTCTTTGACAGGAAAACAAATAATTTTCTTAGGCTGATCACACTTGAATTTATTTTCTTAGCCATTTCTATTCATGCGTTCAGGATTTATTGATTTACCTGGGGAATGAATTGATGAAAATAGAAAAACGCTTCGAACTTTTCTTTTGTGTCGCCCAACAAAGCACAAAATACAATATAATCTAATGTAAAAACGGAAAAAAATGACTCTTCTTGCATATGCAAATATGTGTATATTCAATATCAGAATTAGACGTAGTTCCCACAACCAATAACTAAACAAGCTCCATGCTTTCTATAGAAAATGCCTAGGCGGGAACACAAAGTTCGGCCATATTCAACATCCACTTTTCACCTGTATCAGTAATTTTGTACTAGATCAAATTAAGCAACAAACGATAACTTTAATTGCATTAGGTAGAAGCTCCTTGGTGGTAAGAGCGTGAGTAGGCGAAGACTACTGTCCTGCCTAACCCTTGAATTTTTACACATAGCTATTGTTGGCTGCAATTAATCCAAGTCTATGATAAACCTTTCTCTTATTTGATATCCACTTACTGGACATATATGTACACGTAGTTATACTAACACACATGCATACATACATACATACACACATACATATATATATATATATATATATATATATATATATATATATGTGTGTGTGTGTGTATATATATATATATATATATATATATATATATATATATATATATGTGTGTGTGTGTGTGTGTGTTTTTTTTGTATATTCAACAATGCAAATTTTTTCATAGGGGATGTTTTAAGTCTACTCATGAATGGCAGAGGCTAGGGACAGTGGCAACGCCCTAGCAAGCAGGGCATTGCTCCAGAGACTAACCATACATATGCGATCGGCGCCCAAGCCCCCTCTCCACCCAAGCTAGAACCAGGGAAGGCCAGGCAATGGCTGCTGGTGACTCAGCAGGTATACAGGCTCCCCAAAACCCCCATCCTAAGCTGACAAGGATGGTGAGGCTGCAGACACTAAAAAACTAACTAGTTTGACCGGGACCTGGAAGAGGTTCACGGAGCGCAGGCGCCAATAACCTCAAAATTTGCTTAGCGGTCACCTACACAACTACCACCCAGACCCAACATTCATTAACTTTAGTAATTGAACAACCAGCTTACATACGTGCGCAAGTAAGTACACATACAAACACAAATATACATTGTTTATATATATATATACACACACACACATATATATATATATATATATATATATATATATATATATATATATATATCTTGTGGGGATGTGTATGGGTCTGTCCGTCTGTCCAAATGCTACTTTCGATCCTAGAATCACACCCATATCTATAGCCCAGAAATTTTGAAACATTAAAAAAATTGTAATTATGGGCTGAAAAGCCTTGTTTTTTTTTTTCTTTTTTAATTCTCAAATGATTTGCCATAAATATATCTATTTGATCTGTCTAGGTAATGATTGCAATTTTATTTACGATAAACTGTAGTAACCAACCTTAATTTTTTGATAAAATAATAGTGAATATATATAGTTATATACCATGAAATGACATTGAAATATGACAATATATGGACAAATTTTCGTGACTGCACATCTCGGATATGGACGGCAAGTAAACAGTCAATCAAAATAACCTATTTCATTACTTTTATATAATTTTTTTTTCCTTTAAACTGATTTAGTGAAATTAAAACCAGGTAATTTTAAAGAAGAGAAATACGACCTACCGACTTCCAGAAATTGGGCAAGGGAAATCAACGCCTGATGGAAGTAAGAAGGAAAGAAAGAAAGATAGGAGAGAAGAGGGATTTTTAGGGGATCATCAGCTATCAGGGTTCATTAGAGATGCTGAGTCGGTTCAGTTTCCAGCACTTTTACTGATAGCGCTTTTCCTCGAATTCGGGAAATCAGGTGTATTGCTTTTTTGGGGCTTTAAGTAAGAAGTTGCAAGTGATTCTTGTGTTCAAACTAAGAAAATACGGTTTTCTTTTTAAATTTCTTTCTTTCAAATTTATCTATATATTTTTCAACACTGTCTCTCCGTCAAAAATAATGCTATGTACACATCCAATTGCAGAAGTGTTAAAAGGTTAAAACATTTCTTTCTTACGGAATAAAGAAATCAACGAACATCTGTTCTATGTTAAGAAAGCTTTCTAGGAAAGGAATTTTTATTAAAAAAAAACATATTATTGATAAATGTAGCCGCTTCAAAGTGTGTAATCAAGTAATCACAAAGAATAGCATTTTCGCCTTTACCAATACTTATATTGAGTAGATAATTAGAATATTATTACCAAGTACACACAAACAAACACACATACATAAGATGATTATCCATCACAGCCTGCAGCTACATCACAGTAAACAAAGGCTGAATTATGTTGAATAACTGTAAATCACAATGCCCGATAGAATATCATTGTTTTACAGTTTAACAATAAATATGAATATATAGTCTTTCATGTCACATTATATGCAGCAATCATATTGGAATAAAAGCATACCATTGATATAATGATTTTCCAATTCAAGATTTTAATGGTCTGTCTTTTCTAGCCATTTGTAATATTACGAGAAGAATGACAATTTCTTATAATTTTTTGCAAAAATACTAAGTATTTCACATGTAATGTCTGAGCTGTATCAAACCTATATGTTATCATGTATC
Source organism: Palaemon carinicauda (assembly GCF_036898095.1). Taxonomy (NCBI): domain Eukaryota; kingdom Metazoa; phylum Arthropoda; class Malacostraca; order Decapoda; family Palaemonidae; genus Palaemon; species Palaemon carinicauda. Next base: position 79,646,790 of record NC_090746.1, read on the forward strand.
TAAACGTAAAATTAGCTGTAAATACTTAAACATATAAACAGACAATGCTGAATGGTTATCGAAACTAATTTACCAAAATATTGACAAAATTACGATGTTGAGAAAAAACTCTCTTGAAAAACCGAAACATTGTCTGTGAAAGTTAATTCTGATTTAATCATTGTATAATAATAGCTGATTGTATGCTATGCAACAAGTGAAGTTCATACGTCCTTTTTTTTTTGGCCTTTTGTCTTTTTCCCCAACGATCTTCTTAAACCTAAGTCTCCATCTGTTGGTAAATCAGTCAACTATAGATCTCTCTGCTTCAACCCACATTCACACATTTCCCATCTTTTGCACTTGAATTGCTGTATTTTCGTCTATATTAACTGATATTTTGAGGAAATCTATAAGAAGGATACAATTAACTAGTCAAAGTTACGGAATTTTAGACAAAATGCTGACTCGCCCTTCTTTTTTTTTCTATTTTGTATAATGGACTTACCCTCTCGTCTCTCAGTAACACTAACGTTTTGGTTGCTGGAGAGATTACATATTTTTATTTGTATGTATTTAAAACATTGGAGAGGAACGTTGACAGGGAAGTTCATATTCCTCCTTAATAACAAACCTTTTTTTTTTTTTTACGGATAGCATGCGCATTTCATTACTTCTTCCTTTGTTATACGTTTCGCCATGATCGATGCAACGACAATTATTGATCTTGAACTTCTTCATTTTTTAGATATTTTCCGTTAACAACAGTATCCCAATTAATTAAAAGAACGGTGTTTTCTCTTCCAATGTTAAACCCCCTTCGCCACATCTCATAACTGCTATGTGAAAACCAATAATACTAAGATTGTTTTCTTTCTATTACAAAAAGCAAGATGTTTCTTTCAGCTTCCGTTCTATCTTTCGAGAGATTGAAAGGATACCGTGACAATCACTCAAGTTAATATAACCCTTAAGAAAACTTAATTATTTTTATTAAAAACTACTTTATACAAGGTAGCTTAGTTAAAAATAAATAGAGGATATAATTTCCAATTCAATCTGTAATGAAGATTGTCAACCCAAGGCTACCATCACATTTCTCTGTTAAAACTAAATTACTGTCGGTGGAATCCTTTTCCTTTTTACATGTGGCCATAAATAGGCGAAGAAAAGTAATTCTTTTACATTCATTCTCCCTATTGAGCCTTTTCATCAAGTATGACAATACCAGGACAAATATCTGTTTAAGTTTTCATAACTCTCATAAAACAATTGTCAGTTATAAGTGACTACATATATATATATATATATATAGAGAGAGAGAGAGAGAGAGAGAGAGAGACAGAGAGAGAGAGAGAGAGAGAGAGAGAGAGAGAGAGAGAGAGAGAGAGAGAGAGAGAGAGAGAGAGAGAGAGAGAGAGTGTTTCCCTTGTGGTACCAAGTTTTGAAATAAAAAAGAATGTATAAAGTCCACTTGGGAAACCTTTCTTCTTCCTCCATCGCCAGAGAAGCAGATATCAAGGCAATCATTCGTGGATAAGTGGAATCCCAACACTCCTTCCTCTTCTCTATCCCCTCCGCTGCATAGTTTCTGCGAAAATCTTCGAAAATAAACTTATCAACAAGGGCAGATATCTGGGTACTCCAGAAAATTGGGGAAGCGACCAATTGCTTAAATTGGATCTTATAAGTCCCCGAATAGTGGATTACGTCTAAGTCCTTCCCTCCCCCGCTTGCCTAATTGGGTTATTCCTCTGGGAACTTCTGGTTGTGACGTATTAGCCTAGGATTTGGGGAGCTGACGAGAAAATTCTCTCTCTCTCTCTCTCTCTCTCTCTCTCTCTCTCTCTCTCTCTCTCTCTCTCTGTCTTTTTGACCGTCAGTCTCTCTCTCTTATGAAAATGCACGATGGAGATGAGTGTCTATTTATCTTACCTTCAATAGATTTCTATATATCGTCACCCAATCGCTACTGTTTCTCTCGCTGTTTACTTATTATAAATGCATTTAAAATCTATGGTTATAATTATATTTATATTATGACAGAAGAACAATATTTGTAAGATGAGGAAATGCAAAATTTCTCTCGGACAATTTCAATTGCACGAAAAGTTTGTCTTTTCACTCATGGTCAAACTACAACTCTTGAATGAAAATTATTCCTTTTATACTTTTAATCAACTGAGAAAGATAAATTTGTTTAATCAAGATATACTAAATATTATGTTATGAAGAAACAGTATTTTTCATAATCTATTGTAAATAATGTACGTAACAGGCAAAGTTTCTCGGGTTCACCGGTTAAAATAACAGTAAAGAATATGCTTTTATCTATCTACCTTGAATGCAATGAACGAAGGAGATTCAAACATTCAAGATAATCTTAAACTAACCAAGAAATAATTTTCTAACTTATAAGTCAATCAATATAATGCATTTTCATAAGGATATCGCATTCCTATCTGAAGGAAGAGTTATCTAAGCTTGAACTTCACGTGGCAGTCGGTGTGGCAAACTCGAAATTATTTTTTTTTCTTTATCAAACACAACCAATTAAAGTGTTTTAATTTAGACAGCAGTGCAAGAACAGACGCAGGTTATTCTGGAATAACGGAATAAATAAATTATTCATGAACTGAAGCCTGGAAATATCGGATAGCGATACCTCTCATTAAAAACCGTATGCACCCTGAACTCAAACAGCCACTACTTGGTAATATTCACGTCCTGAAGATCCATTTACTCGGGTTGAAAATTAATTGAATCGCGTTTACCTTTCAAGTACAGAATACGTTTTAGCTTTACTTCCAAGTTATTGGCGGAAGCGGCAAAAAAAAGAAGAAAAAAAGGGAAAAAAAGAAAAAGGGCTTCATATTCAATACCCCTGAGATGAGAAAAATAATAACTATCATATTTTGTTTTATATAAAATTTGCTCGCATCAGAATCTTTTATGAATACGTATTCTCTCTCTCTCTCTCTCTCTCTCTCTCTCTCTCTCTCTCTCTCTCTCTCTCTCTCTCTCTCTCTCTGACATGCCATCACGCCATTTCTTCTAACCCGGAGGTATCCCTTCTTTCCGAATGAAATTCCAGAAAGATTCCAGAACAACACTCTATTGGCGGCTTTCGACCGTCAAGCATTCGGGATATATCTGACGTCATATGGTAAAAGTTTGAAATTTCTTTCTCAGTGGAACGAATAACTTGTATGAATATCGTGATTAAATGCAAGGGTGTAATTAACAGTTTGACTAATCGAATGATATTTCAATTAACAACTGATGTAACTGAGGCTGAAAAAAATACCCATACTATATGTTGAATTGAACATATGAGAAAAAAACTACTTACGTCAACTGGACATTGTTAGAGTAACTGGATGCTCTTGATAAAGATAGATGATTCCTAAGTGAAAGATTTATTTCAACATATGGGTAAATCGGTATTAATTTTCTATTTATGTTCAGCAACGAAGTGCCACAAACTGTAGTAGGTTGGCCAAGGCACCAGCCATCTGTCGAGATCCTACCTCCAGAGAGTTACTGGGTCATTTGACTGGCTATAATAGTACTGCACACTGGATACCTCTCGCGTTACGGGTAATTTTTCCTTTATCTACACATACACCAAGTAGCTTGGTATATCCTTAACACATTTTCCTCTTTCATCTTACACCTAACAACACTAAGTTGACCGAAAAATTCTTCTTCACTCAAATGGTTAACTACTGTATTGTAATTGTTAAGTGGTTACTTTCCATTCGGTAAAGGTGGAAGAGAGACTTTAGCTATGGCAAGCAGATCTTCATGGAGAAGTACACTCCAAAATCAAGCCATTGTTCTCTAGTCGTGGGAAGTGCCATAGGCTCTGTACAATGATCTTTCAATGTTTAGGGTTAAAGTTCTCTAATGGTTGAAGTAACACTCAGGTACACTATTCAATCTTTATCCTTATTTCCTTTCCTTCCTGGGCTATTTTCCCTGTTGGAGCCCCTAACCTTACTGCATTCTGCTTTCCCAACTATAGTTGTAGCTTAGCTAGTGATAATGATCATGATAACGCGGGGAACACTTTGGAACACCTATAAATATCAATTCGAGTAGCATAATAGGGAACCTAGTATGTACTGAAGGGTAGAGAATTAAAGGAAAATACAAATTCTAGGAATATCTACTGCGAGACGAAAGAAAGAGGAACTAAAAGAATAGTTCTAGTAACAAAATCACAGATAAAGGGAGTATTAGTTTCAATGTTTATTCTTTTAAGCAAATAATTTAAGATTATGACAATTCAAAAGTGTACATAAAAATATAGAATGGAAACATCGTTTTTTGATACTTTCGAGACGAATGCTTGGGAGAATAAACATAAAAATTACCAAAACATCACCATGTAAAAATAGAAATAGTACTGCCTTTTTTTATAGCAGTGTTCACGTTTACGATACTTTACTCACTCCCCTTGCAATCAGTTTTTAATCAATGCCACATTCCTTCTCAATGACCCTTTTCTTTCTTTCTCTCTAAAATATCTCCATTTAACTATGGAAATCTGCCTTGAACAACTATAGTTTTTTTGAGAATGAGCACATGTTATCATATCAATATCTATTCACCCTACTGCATAGAGATATAAGGGAATCAACATATACAGAGCCCATTAATCGTAAGTTAATATGACCACAGGAAATTGTAATATCTTTTATTTCCTTAGTCCTTTTATGAATAAAAACGGATGGAGAAAATTTTAATTATATATAAAATTCTTATTCTTTATCACCCTATTTTATAGTAAAAGGAATCTTAAACTTATAACCTTATGCACTAAAGAAATAGTATACTTCTCCTTAACACTAATATCCGATACAATATTATTAATTCACTTAAACCTAAATTTAAATTATGCCTAGTCAAAGCTGTCGTACAATTAATAACATTATTCAAATTATATTTCAGCAGTTTAGTAAAGCTAATCATATCTCAATTTGATGCATCACCCATCCTTAGATTGAAATCGTTACCGATAACCAATTTCGTTGTTGCCATGTCAATGATCTAAATGACCAAACCAAATTCCTCAATAAAAACATTTACATATTTTTATTTCTATTTTGGTATGTAAAATTTATTTCTGTATATTCAAATGTTGTTACTATAGTTCCTTTTATTATTTAAGATAAGAATAGCTTTTGAAAACAAAATGTCTAACTTCTCTAACATGTCCTCTTTCGGATTATGAAAGCAAGCATGTTTACTGGGGTCATCTCAGCTATTTTAGCAGTGTTAAAATCATTAAGCCATATTTCAGCTATCGGTAATACGCCAAAACACTTATCATTTATCATCTCTCAAATATAGTTTATTTCCGATCCATTTTTTTTAGTCAAGTACAATCTACACGTTTCGTTTTATGAGAGTTGCAGCCTTTGGTGCAATGATTTTCTTCTAACTGTCCGCATATTCTATCATGATTTTACAGTTCTTCTCAAGATGCCTAGGCCTTTGACTGTAGAATCATGTGTTAACGTGATAACCGCCAAGAATGACGTACGTATCCCATCATAACCTAATATTGCATCTATTTTCAAGAATAGCTTGTCGAATTTCAGGCTCACATTCCAGCATGAATTGGGAAGTCACACCCAACGCAGATTTCTTTTCTTGACATTTTGAATCACTTGCACATGAACATTTTCTCATTTAAAGCATCTACCACAACGTCTTCTTCACTGAAACATTGCATGAAATTATCCTTGGCTTCGGTTTTCCAATCTCTTTTCTCTTAGTGCCAGTAACAATGCCTAGTCTCTAATCCCGGTCATCAGCAAAATTTGAAATATTTCCTTTAGAAGTAGATCTTGTATCAGTAACTAGCAAATCTTTTAATGATTTTACAAAATAATTTCTTATCGACGATTTTAGCAGAAACCTGTGGGGCTCTGATTACCAATAGATTCTTTCTCCTAACTTTGTCACCATATTCTCTCATTTATTGGAGCAGGCATTTCTAGCACGATTCTAAATTATTCAAAACTCCTTGATAAGGCAATCAACTTAATTTTTGTGAGATTACCTACTTTTGGATCAGTAGCCAATGAAGAATTTATCGAGTCTACAACAACTTTCACAACTTGGCTCTCCAGTTTAGCAATTATCGCTGCGCGTTCCACAACGTCTTGTATTATTGTGTTCCACAACGTCTTGTATTATTGAGTGCTCCACAACGTCTTGTATCGCTGTTCAAGTTCTATTCCCAATTCTGTGATTTTCTTTCTTTGTTAATCGCATTTTGTTTATATAATCAGGATTGAACCTTAGCTTTTGCTTTATATTTTCATCTTTGATGCTAATATTTATATAGACATTTATGATAAAAATGACAATAACTGCACCATTATCACAAACCAAGCTACAACCTTAACTGGAAAAGGAATGTTATAACCCAAAAACCCGAATAGAAGAATCAGCTAAGTACGGAAACAAAACAGAATTAAGGTTAGAACTACAAAAATATTATAAGAAAAAATAAGGCAAATTTCAAATTAAGATAGACAAGTAACAGCCAAACCAGGTTAAGAGTTGTGTAAATCTGCTCAATAGGAAAGCATGAGCATCAAGTTTAAAAATTTAGGAAGTTCCACAAATTCCAAAGTTTTGCCATGTCCAGAATAAAACTTCTAGAATACTATGTATACCTGGCAATTAATTATAAAGACGGCAGGGCCATTCCGAGAAGAACTCTTTCATTTCTATGTGGATCTGATATCTTTTATTCGGTTGACGGTTATCTTCTCTTTGATATTCCCCAATCATCTCGTCTCTGAAATCTAAGTGTCTGGCGAAACTTTCCTTGATTAATTCGAGAACTCTCACTACAAATCATTCCCGTGTTTCAGTCTCAAACGTAGCGTCTGTGTTTAGCGTAATAGAAGCTCGAAATATGATTTAAACTTGTATTTCATAAGTCTCTTCCTCATCATGGTCCTTGGCACAAACTACTACTATTATCTAATTTTCGTATTATACACCACTCCTTGTCGCTATCTTCTACCATCTTTTCCTACTAGCTATGGGTCTTGGTTACATTTGTAAGCACAGATTAAAATTATCTTTATATGGAGGACTTGTGTGTCATTGGTCTAAAAATTTTCTTTCTAAGTGTCATTGATATGTTCATTATCACTACCCCTTACACCTACACGTAACATGTAATCTTCCTATTTCAGCTATACTGACTTTACTTTTTTAATATATATAGCGTCTACGTAATGCTCTTTGACATTTAAATACTCTTCTCAGTTTCAAAGGGACGTATTCTGGTAACAATGTATTTGCAGCCCCTCATGTAGATGAGAACATAACCTTGGTTTCTGAAACAGAAATCCCCTTCTTGATAAAACCTTTACTCCTCCTGACACTTGATCCGCTTACTTACGTTTCTTTCTGTGTAGCCACCCACTCTTAGTTTAACGTCCCTGAACTACTCTTGACTGTTTTGCATAAATTAACTTGCTAAGGTTTAAAAACAAAAATTTTGGGCAAAGCTACTACTTCATCATATTTCATTTTGAAAACGATTTTAGTCCTCTGCGATAAAGCTCACAAATATCGATGCCTTTTTTATAATATTGATGGATCACAGCTCGTTTTCATACTTAGTGGACTCTCTTTTGCTTCCGATTTTCTACAAATGCCGACCCAACCCGTTTCTCCAGATTTTATTAATCCTAAGCTTTCTATTCAGCCCGTCTCTAGTCGGAGGGGACCTTTCTATATTATTTTCACACGAGCTATACAATGATTTACTTAAAAAAGATCCAGCTGGGTAGTCCCATGGTCTTTTAGATGAATTTTTTGAGAATTTAAAAAAAATACTTCATATACTCTTTGTTTTGTTTTTCAAGCTTTTGAGTTCCTAAACTTTCTCTTCTATTCTACCCTGTTCTACCCTGCAAAAATGTAAAATATGACATTCCAACTTCCAAACCTTAAGAGTCTAAATCTCTTCAATAATATTACAACAACCCGTTCTTATCTCTCCATTGATTCTGAAATAATATTACAATTGCTCTTTATATTTCATAAGCAGTTGATAGAATCTATCTTAAGGGTGTTTTATCCAAACTTCATGATTATATGACATTACACGTCCGGTCTATCAAATCAAACTTATATTTTTAAATTTGTTATTCTCTTGTTGTCGGTTATTATATATATTCTAGTTCATTTTCATATCTAATACTGCTCTTTTTACGTGCCTGTTGTCCGTTTCCTTATCTTTTTTCAATTTCCTTGGTTACCTTCGTTAACTTCGTTGCAAAGGTCATAGTTGATGATTCACTCTTCCATATTACTTTGCCCAGGCATTTTCAATAGTTTCCATCTTGATATGTAATCTTTAAGACCTGTTCTAAGGGGCCATCTGAATGGGGATCACAACATTATCAAGGCCAAACACCAAATCCATATTTTCAATTTCTGCCTATTTTCTCTTTCGAAATTTTGAGTTTTTCATACTGAATTATTATAATTTTTTGGAGTTCCGATTGGTTGAAAATGATCTAAATCCCTAATTTTATAAATAATTTTGATTGATTGTGCATTATGTTCCAGTGATGGGAGCTAGTTTTCTATTAACATTATTGAAAGTTCTGTTGACTCTACTAGTTTATGTTAGAAATATATATCACATTTCCAGAGCTTTATCGGTCGTTTCTAATCCGGGCACAAACTCAGAAAAAGTACATCTGTTAAATTTGGCTCATCCATTTTAGCACTCGCCTAGATTTCTTCTCCATCTATCTAAAGGATTCTTCACTATTCCTCTAATGAAGGTGCTATATAAGTTAGAGTCCTCTGTAGTTTAAGGAAAGAGTTCCTCCCCTTAGCGGCAACACCATATCACCAGGCAATTAATTTCCCCCATCAACTCTATTTGGGTGTTAAATTACCTAATGTATCTCTCTACAGGCAGATTTTGGAATTCTTTGTTGTTGCAATGCTCTTCCATCTATTTACGACGCATGGAATAAATATCTCCGTGTGCTACTTTTTTCCAGCCCATATTCGTTCTTATTGATCTATACAAATTTATATCCGGGCTTTGGGCCACCTATGAAATCGGTATCTGGATAGTAGTAACTCAATAACAAAAATTGTTTTTATAAAACGAAGAAAATAGAGAAAAACAAGTTTATATACGAAAAAATAGTCTCATCAAAAACAGAAAAGAAGTGAAATCGTCAATAAAAGTAAAGTGTGATCAGTATTGTAAAAGTACATGTACCGCAACAAAGGGGAAATGGGTGAAAATATAGCAGATAATAAAAGCTAAGTGGTGGAGGATGCAGGAAAAAAATATGAACACTATCTGAAGAAAGAAATCCAGACCATAACGGTGATCACTGTAAAGGCTCCCGCCAAGGGAGAATTTCCATAAGTAAAAGAAATAAGGCCATTCACAGGAGCTCTCAAGTGCAAGTCATCTTGAAGTCTCCCTAAAGCCGAACCACTGAATTTAAAAGCTTCCTTTGAAAAAAATCTTAGGCTTAGTATTATATTTTCACCAAGACTATGGAGAAAAAAGGAAAAGGGTCTTACGCCTTTTCCGCCTTTTTTCTTTAGGCTATTATCTTGAGTAAACATATCTCCCATATCCATCAGAAGAAAAAACAAGAAAATAAGAAAAAAAGAATAGAGAAAGAATACCACTTCAAAATTCAAGGCTGTAGATGTGGAGCACATCTGGGCTCTTGAAGATGGCTGGAAACTTACCTCCATAACTTTATCATCATAATCAGCTGCCATCTCTCTCTCTCTCTCTCTCTCTCTCTACTTCTCTCTCTCCGTCTCTCTCTTCTCTCTCTCTCTCTCTCTCTCTCTCTCTCCTAAAACTACTTGTTAATAATTTGTATTGTATATGATGTTTTGAAATAACAGATGCGTACACATACGGCCAGAGAGAAAAACAATTCTATTTTCTTTCCCCCACCATGCTCAAGTTATGGTAAACAGATAAATGAAAATCTTCTAAGCACCGGGTTTTGAATATGTAATTATACAAAACGCATTTTCCCCTACAACAAAACAAATTTGTTTCCTTTTTTATGATGAAATCGGATCAGGCTTGTGCGTAGGAGAAAAAATAAACTGCAGATGCTCACTGGAACGTATTTACATTTCAGAGATTTTCCTCATTGAAGAAAAAAAAAATGGTTTCTCTAACCACCTTCACCATTTTGAGTCACGGCAATTTATCGTGTATTCGTAAACCATCCTAACATCAAATCACATGTATCAATAATAGTAAAAAACTGTTCTTCCACTTCATTAATTTATTAGAGTTCTGTTATCCAAATATCATCTTTATTCTGCACTTTTTATATGTTGGAAAACTCCACAAGTGTTCAACTATCGCCTGGTTTATACATGCTATTGAAACTTCCAGAATTGCTGACTATTGGATTTTCTTCAATTCGGTTGTTTCCCCAGTAGGGTTGGTATACTGTATATCTATAATATTAATTTTTAGCTTAATTTTGTAATCTCTCGGATTCTAAAATCGTATTTTCCATTTGCTTACTCATTGTGTTGATGTTAGGCATCACGCTCAAGAGTGGCTACAATCATATAAGATTTTTCTTTTAGGATATTGTCATTTGAACAAATTTATATTCATCACATGTAAACATAAAGTTATCTGTTGACTGCATGTCTCTCTCTCCTCTCTCTCTCTCTCTCTCTCTCTCTCTCCTCTCTCTCTCTCTCTCTCCTCTCTTCCTCTCTCTCTCTCTCTCTCTCTCTCCTCTCTCTCTCTCTCCAAATATATATATATAATATATATATATATATATATATATATATATATATATATATATATATACATACATATATATATATATATATATATATATATATATATACATATATAAATATATATGTATACATATATATATATATATATATATATATATATATATAATATATATAATATACATATACTATATATATATATATATATATATATATATATATATATATATATATATATAATATATATATATATATATATATATATATATAGTCGCATACATGCAGGTGTTTACGTATAATCATCCAAGATAGTCTAAACTACACTATTAATGAGACAATTCTTTTTCTTCTTTCCGCAAGTGTGTTTTAAGCCATGGAGAAAACTTCGAGAAAAATACTTTAAACATAAAGTTCTGCATATCTCCATCAACGGGAATACTTTTTTCTAAGCTCAAATTTTTAATATCGCTTAGTCAGATCAGTTTTGTCTCTATCCGAAGAAAAACAAATCTATCGATGCTTATTGGGTTATATTTATTACATATTAATAGGTTTATGCTCACTGAATCCAAGAAGAAATAAAAATGTTTCCAGAACAAGTGAACCCATTTTCATTTATAGTCATATCTTAGTGTCATTTCAGAACATTTTAACGATAGATCACATTCACACCAATGAGAACTTCATTTCTTTCCATATCGTTAATTTGCCAATGTTCCACCACCTTGAATTCATTATAGACCTTGGAAATCGAAGTTTGATTTTAAAATATTTCTATCTTATAAAATTCTTTAAGAAGGTCTTGACGCATCTGTACCCTGTTAGTACATCAGCATCGCTATCATCAAGGTTTATTTTCGAAAGCCCTCCTAATGACCTCATTTTGTTTGTCTGGCGGGCCTCGTTTACTTAAAAGGTATGAGTTTGTAAGTTTCTTGAATAACGAACTTCCTTGCTACAGCTGTTTCTTAGTATACCATTATTTTTCAGCCTCTCATTAAATGCTTTAAGGTTTTACATATTTTCCTCTTTTTTTTTATTTTTGCATCTTAATGAACAGTCTGGAACAAAGATGACCAAAACCTATTTCTTGCCCATTGCATAGCGTTTACAGTACATTGGTACAAACTTCACATTTTATCCAATTTCCACAAAAAAGATCAGAATTCTTTTGCCTCAAAGACGCGAATTTATCTTCACTTTATCCATCCATCATTATTACTATATCTTATATACTGTTTTCTCTCCTGGATTTCCTTTTCAGTTACTCCACGAAATTTTATTATTTTTCGTTTTATTTTTCTTCTTCATTACTTTTGATCCCCATAGCTTGTCTTCTACACGTCTCGACATGGTAATACTTGTACACAACTTTGAATACTTAGTTGCATATCCGTATATACTTTCATATTTTTAACATACCGGTAATAATCATTCAAATAACATATTGATTATTCAAAAATGCGTTTTTCCAGTATTGAAACCAAGAAGAGATTATGTACTTTATGTATAACAACTAATTAATAATAAACGAAACCCTTCAAAGGTTATTCTAAGATGAGTAGTAAATGACCCATAACGCTTCAGATAATTCAAGAAATTGATAAAAATATTTTTTGAAAGTAATAACTTATAGTTTTACAGAACAAAAACGGTCTTGACTGGCACTGTGTCAGTTTATTCTTGAAACATACCTGTCTTTCCAAACTTCAGAAATTTCAATCGAGTTGGAACGGTACCAGGGTGCATGAGTGGGTACAATGATAGGTACAGTGCCACCAGGTCTGACCTTTTTGAACATGGATCGTAGGTGATAGCAAGAAGATGAAAAGAAAAGCAGATTCTCGAGTAAATGGGACATGTTTTATTCCACTTTACCTAAAACTATCCGTATATTTTCAGCAAGAGTTAGTTTACAAAACAACTTTTTCAGAGGGACATGGAAATAACAGTTAGTTTTGTTTTCCAAAGCCTTTTAAAACTTTTAATAGAAGTGCAAGTAAATTTGGGAAGAGGGAAATGCAAGTGGATTACTTTCATAAAAAGTTTTGTTGTTTAAGTATCTTTGGTCATCTGACGCAATGCTGCAGAAGTTTTTATCTCGAAATGATAATGTTAGTTGGTGTATCTCACTTACATTGGACAGAATTTTATTTTTTTCAAAATTGAAGTGTTTATTAAAAAAAAAAAAAGGGGGGGGGGGGACCTAAACTATGAACGATATTCAAACTATGAAATAAATCGACAACACCGAGACAGGGGTAGTTTAATGAAATGACGTGTGTAACACTAAATGTCTTGAAAACTTTGTATAGATACTTATTTCAGGTAAGATGATGCTAAATTTCAGCCTTTATAGCAAATGACAAACAAATTTTTTCACAAACATAAATACAAAATTGAATGTATCTACAACGCGTTTCAGAAAGTAGTTCTACAGGAAAAGTACCGCATACAAATCCGTCTTTTCTAAATGCTTCCTCTTTAACACTACAACGCAATGGATTAGCCCTGTCAAACTGACATTCAGTTTGATCCAGGAAGTCAGTTCCTTAAATGTATTTTGAAACAAAAAAAAATATAGAAAGGTTTTATTTTTGCGTGCTCATAAAACGCGCACGAATACATTCTAAACACACTTCCAAACGCTGATAAAAGAAAAAAATAGATATAAATGTTTTATCGAATAAAAAAATACTAAAGGATAATGCGTTAGGTATATTTCAGCCTCCTTCCTTCAATCAAGAGTTCATCCAATAACCTTTTCCGGCACATTTCTTCAACAAGTTAAAAATGTGAAACTTCGACTTCCATTAAACTTGCTTATTAGATTTGTTCTCTTAATGATTAAAGCCTATAGTGCTCTCTCTCTCTCCTCTCTCTCTCTCCTCTCCCTCTCTCTCTCTCTCTCTCTCTCTCTCTCTCTCTCTCTCTCTCTCTCCAAATCAGTAAATTAAACCTGCTGCTATGTAATCTACTACGCGACAGATAAAAGACGTAAATTTCATTTAATATGAAAAAATCAATGCAGTATATATGCCAACTCCATTCATGTTAAGTATTTGAATTTTTCAAATTGTTGGTATATATATATATATATATATATATATATATATATATATATATATATATATATATATATGTATGCATATATATGTATATACAATTTATGTGTACGTATATATATTATATATATTATGTATATTATATATACATACATACATAATATATATATATATATATATAAATATATATATATATATATATATATATATATATATATATACATATAAAAATGGCTGGAATTACTTTTAAAAATATTTTCATTCACATCTTTCTGCTTTAAAACATCGATCGAAATAAATTATGCAGATTTCTTGGCACCAATCATAAATGACTTTATCATTTAGAATCACTAACTAGTCTAAGAACACTGCTAAGCCGTTAAACTGCGCCGTACAAAGCACACAGTAACAAAGGAAAATCATAAATTGGTATCTAAAAACGGTTACATCCCTTTCCTTCTAATGTCTGACATTGATATGACGCAAACTTTGAGTAATAAATAAGTAGAGATAGTATAGCTAAAATATTCAAAATATACAACCTAAGTTACAGAAAAATACACAAATAAATATATCCGGATGTGTATTATCTCTAGTGTATTTATATTGCATATAATAATTATGCAAACAACATTCAAGATTAGTAACCAGGAATAATTTTCCGGGAAAGACTAAACATTTTCAGTTAAAAGATAATAAAAATCAACATCGTCGATTAAACATCCATTAGACACACCAGCTTCCTATGAAAAAATATAATTTCGCAACCTCACGCTCACGAGACCCCAGGTTGCTACAAGTCCAACAACAAGTCAACTCAGATAGGCAATCATCCCCAAAACTATAAACGGAAGCAGCAATTTGAGAAGGTGAAAGACCTTTATGAAACTTTAACACGGGAAATGCCTTCGGGATAAACCCAGCTGCAAAGCCCAGATAACGTGAAAGAAAACATAACAGAAATTACATCTGGCTTCAATTTTGCAGGACATAAAAGAAAATGACAGATATTATTTAGATGGGAATTAAAATAAATAGAATGGATCCCTGGAGATTGCAAAAGAAGCAGGGGAAGGAAGAGAAGACGGTGGATTGACGAACTGTGAAAATTCGCGGGTATAGACTGGCATAGAAAGGCAATAAACAGATGCAAGTGGAAGCCTGGACAAGTCTGAGATTTTTGTCTTACAATGGACTTGTTACGACTGATGATTATATATATATATATATATATATATATATATATATATATATATATATATATATATGTGTATGTATATATATATATGTACATATATATACATATATACATACATACATACACACACACACACACACACATATATATATATATATATATATATATATATATATATATATCTACACACACACACACACACACACATATATATATATATAATATATATATATATATATATATATATATATATATATATATACTCACACATGTAGGTATGTATGTATGTATATATATGTGTGCGTGTATTCGTGACGACAACGAGAGCAATTATGTAGAGCAGGCCGAAGCAAAAGGATTGAGAAGATTTGAAAAGCTTTATTCTGATTGTTTTCGAGTCTGAGACAGGATTAGGCGGTGTCTCTAGAGTGGGAGATTACTCTCAAATATCATTTCCCATTTTCACTGTCTTCTATTCTTAGGTGATGGAGGATTGAAAGGTTTTGCATAATGGTTGCAAATGGATTTGGCGATATTTAGTATAGTTAGAATGTCTTTAACGGCTACTCTTAAATGGGAACAATATTTTTTAAATAACTTTTTATTTCGTCTAGTGTTCGAGGGTTTTTCTTATAAGGATTCGATTGATTTTCTGTTTTTTATGCGTGTAAGAAGACACAAAAGTTTTCACAATATCACGCTTATACATATGAAATATATATATATATATATATATATATATATATATATATATATATATATATATATATATATATATATATATATATATATATATATATATATATATATATATATATATATATGAAACACATATCAGAGCTAAACCCAAAGTAAAAGAAAACATGT
>NC_090746.1:79667710-79668779 GCF_036898095.1 Palaemon carinicauda
TATATATATATATGTACACAATATATATATATATATATATACTATATATACATATACACATATATGCCTGTGATTTTAATTTGCCTTAATGTTACAACTTGAAGTAAAATTACGATGAAATATTGAATCTAAACAGTCATTTCCTTCACGTTTAGGGAGTAAATAAAACTATAATAAATTTGACACCATATAAAATATCCTTTTTTTCACTGACCAGCCAAATACCATTTCTGGCAAATCCATCGAGGTTTAATTAAATGGAGACAGAGCTCAAAATAGACTACCTTCGAACAATGAAAGCTATGCAACTACAGCTTAGGACGATGAGGAAACTCATCTGATAAGAACTATAGTCAATTCTTTTTAGTGAGGCAGATTTGCACCGACTTACAGGGGTGCCCTTTTAGCTCAGAAAAGTTTCCTGGTCGCTGATTGGTTGGACAAGATAATTCTAACCAATCAGATAGATAGCAAGAAACTTTTCCAAACTAAAAGGGCACCGCTGCGAGTCAGTGCAAATGCGCCTCGTAAAAAAAAATAGGGTATAGTCATTATGTCAACGACCATACCATGTCGGAAAAAACTTCTTCTTATCTGCCAAGACGAAACACGAAATTTTCAAAGCCTTTACTGACACCGTGAATAGAAAACCCACCAGAAATGGAAGGCTTTGAAAAGCCATCTCACGTCTGACTGTATCGTCCTCGTCCTTCAAACGAGAATAACCAACAATAAATCGTCTCTCACTATGCAGTGATCACCAGGCTCGAATGGGCTTGGTTTTGCCATTAATTAGCACGGGGAGCTCACAACGGAGAGTAATACTTCGCCGGAACTAATGAGGCATAAACCTATTACGTTATGTAAGCTATTCCTATTGCGATGGCTCAAAAGGGCAATAGTCACTGGGGGTCCGCCCAATAGTTCGGTAATACATAATGAAGGTAATATTACGTCAAACACATATACTGCTTTTATATATATATATATATATATAGTAATATATATATATATATATATACTGTATATATATACTGTATAATATTATATACATATATATATATACTGT
>NC_090746.1:79669279-79674279 GCF_036898095.1 Palaemon carinicauda
ACACTTATACTGCTATATATATATATATATATATATATATAATGAGAGAGAGAGAGAGAGAGAGAGAGAGAGAGAGAGAGAGAGAGAGAGAGAAATGACGTTTGTAATAGCACTTAACAGCTGAAATATTTTGCAATACAATTGTTGACTTTATTCCGAATATAAATACGAATTATGATTAGAAATATATAAAGAAAACTGAAATCTCATGCAAATTACATTTAGAAGCTATACTGTAAATAGGCTGGCATCACACTGCAGAACGCAGTTAAATCCCTAAGCATTTTGAACCCTTCCGCCATAAAAGAAATTATCTGAAACTTAATCGAAGTGGACTTACTGATCCACTGTTTGTTTCAAACGGTAGTCGACTTCAATAAAGTTCAAGGAACAAAACTAAGTAAACCGTTCCCATTGTTAGTTACAGGAGTTATGTCTTGTAATCGCTCGTGATTAAGCTCCAGTTGTTTGGAAATGGCCATGGCCATAAATCTGAGAAGAAGTATTCTAATGCAGGGAGGAAAGGAAGAGACTGAGGAATGGGACGAGTTCTTTTACTATCCAAAAATAGTCGGGGTAAATTCCAACGACTATCTGATGAATACATGATTATATTTATATTCATTTATTATACATAAATGATTATCCTGTGTAAGTTTTTTTGAGTACTGTATTCCCCACCAAATTTATTTACATATCATGCTCTCATAAAAATGGGTGTTATCATGCGTACATGATCATATGTATACTCATTTATTACGCATAAAGAGTTATCCTGTGTAAGTTGTTTTGAGTGTTGTATTTCCTTCAAAATTTCTTTACATATCATGCTCTCATAAAAAGGGGTGTTATCATGCGTACATGATCATATATACTCATTTATTATACACAAATGATAATCCTGTGTAAGTTGTTTTGAGTGTTGTATTCCCCTCCAAATTTCTTTACATATCATGTTCTCATGAAGAGGGTTGTTATCATGCGTACATGATCATAAATATACTAATTTATTATACACAATGATTATCCTGTGTAAGTTGTTTTGAGTGCTGTATTTCCCTCCAAATGTCTTTACATATCATGCTCTCATAAAAAAGGGGTGTTATCATGCGTACATGATCATACGTATAACCATTTATTATACATAAATTATTATCCTGTGTAAGTCGTTTTGAGTGCTGTATTCCCCCTCCAAATTTCTTTACATATCATGCTCTCATGAAGAGGGGTGTTATCATGCGTACATGATCATATGTATAACCATTTATTATACATAAATGATTATCCTGTGTAAGTTGTTTTGAGTGCTGTATTCCCCTCCAAATTTCTTTACATATCATGCTCTCATAAAAAGGGGTGTTATCATGCGTACATGATCATATGTATAACCATTTATTAAACATAAATGATTATCCTGTGTAAGTTGTTTTGAGTGCTGTATTCCCCATCCAAATTTCTCTACATATCATGCTCTCATAAAAAAGGACTGTTATTCAAATTCTTCTGTCAAATTGTGAACGTTGTGATCTGAGGCACTGAAAAGATGCGTCCTATCGCAGCCCTTCCTAAACTGATTTTGACCTGGGAGACTTCGGCTCATGGGACCCTACTGACAAAATCAGGTTTCTGCTGACCATACTCTTAACTCGATCATCATACCAATAGGCTAACCTCTCTTGGGAATGTCGTGAGAAATCACAAGGAGCAAATTGAATCAAACGATGAATTAGGGCTCGCAAAATATTATATTTTTCGATTTTTTGGAGTCATACTTGAAAGAATAGAACTAATGATACACAAGAAATTACTAAATAAAGAGAATATCAGATATAATTAAATACTGTATATACATATATATATATATATATATATATATACACAGTATATATATATATATATATATATATAATTGCCGTATGTCATAAACATGAACAAACAGATACTGAGAAACAATTCAACTGAAGTCATCCAATTATAAATCAAAATGAAAAAGCGAACGAGCGATTAAAAATAAAAGTAAAACTAAGGGGGAATAAGGAAAGGAAAACTGGTATAATTACCTTAGTTAGAGACATTTCTTTTAGGAAAGAATACAATCTCTTTACTCTTGTGGAACCAGAAAATTAAGTAAATGAAATCTCACCATGATATTTCATTTCGGGAAAAATTCCGTCACTTTTAAGCGTTTTTGCAGTGACTAAATGTCGAGTTCATATTATGGAAAAGGCAAAAACGGTTGGTCGTTAAGTTTGTATTAAGAAAATACCAAGAATTGGACGTTTATTTATTTATTTATTTTTTTTTTTAATGGAAATGACCGGATATTCATCTGGTTTTAAGAAATGCAAATAGCTAAACAATTTTCATGTCAAAATAGGCAGTTGATTGAAATTTAATTTTTCATTAGGAAAAATGAAAATAAATGGTTGAATTGGTTGAATAAAACTCTATGTTGAAGAAATATAAGTTTTCTTCTTTTAAGAATAAAGAAATGGCTGAAATTTACTTTACTTAACGAAAAATAAAACATAACTCAAGAAGGCAAATGAATAGATGATGAAAAATCAAACCGATACCGAGAAAAGGGAAGAAATAAAAAGATTAAAAATTAAATATTCCTATCATAACAAAAGAAAAAAAATTAAATTTTCTTTGACATCAAATATAGAAAGCTTCATATCAAACAGATCACCTCTATTAAACATCAAGATTTTCATGATCTAAAGAAAACTTCGTTGAATTTTTCTTAAAACCATTTTTTATGGGAATACATAAAACAGAAAGTCTTCTTTCCAAGTATTTACGAGGAAACTCCACTGTTTCTTATGATGGAATAATTAAAAGACAGAAAATAATTGCTATATAAATTTTCATTTAAAAACTGAAACTGAAATCAATTATTCGATTACTTGGCAACTCACAAGCAATTAGAGTCATTTCCATAAATAATAATAATAATAATAATAATAATAATAATTATTATTATTATTATAATAATAATGAAAATAATAATAACAACAACAAGAATAATAATAATAATAATAATAATAATAATAATAATAATAATATAATTCTGAAACTTTCACGTAAATAAACACATCGTACTGAAAATTACATGAAATAAAATACACGACAAAACTGTTATGTAAAAGACACATAATAAATAAGGGACGTGTCAAAAAAAATCCTCAATTTTGCATAAAGAGATCTTTGACTTAATGCTTCATTTAACAAATAAACCTTCATCATCACTTCCTCTCTCCTATAATAAAAAAGTAATCTTAAACTCAGAGAGAGAGAGAGAGAGAGAGAGAGAGAGAGAGAGAGAGAGAGAGAGAGCTATTCTGTCAGCAGGATTTCAGAATGACAGTTCCTTGCTCCTTTCAAATTAGCTTTGAAGAGTTATAATGACATTACTTTCGCCTTTCAAAGTCATCCTTAGGACTTATAGAAATTACATAACAATTCCTCATTAAGGATTAATAAGATATCAACCATCAGGTTTGGAAAGACTCGGAACACCAAAATCTAATTTATATAGTACGACCATATGAAGGAAATAATTGTATGTGACTCGGTACAAAGATATATATATATATATATATATATATATATATATATATATATATATATATATACATATACATATATATGTATATATACGTAGAAAAGAGAGAGAGAGAGAGAGAGAGAGAGAGAGAGAGAGAGAGAGAGAGAGAGAGAGAGAGAGAGAGAGAGAGAGAGAGAGAGATTCTGATTAATATTTAACAAATGTTTTCAAACGATGGGATGAAGATCAAATGTCGAGTCACTCTCGTTTTTTAATTATGATAATGAAATTATACCTATTTAAGGAAGCACAAGTCATTGAAGCATTTCTCTCCCTTTGTCCCCTCCCAGGTCGGACTCACTGTAGTCAATTGGCCTTGGCCAATTAACCGACAATGTTATCAAAGGAGTGATTGGGTTTTCAGGAAAGTGGACCAGATCACTTTGTTCTCGTCAGAGATCGAATCTGGTATACTTATGTACGAGTACCCCACCAGACAGGCTGAGAGAGAGAGAGAGAGAGAGAGAGATGAGAGAGAGAGAGAGAGAGAGAGAGAGAGAGAGAGAGAGAGAGACACGAGGGCCTATTTTTTTTTTTACACTTGAAAAAACGCAACAGAATTCAAGCAAATTGTAGACTAGTTTTATGTTGTAATGTCATTTCAGAAGCCTTTCTTTAGCTATGTACTTTTTCAACATATGTGATATTAAAAAATTATAGGGGTGTCTTTAAGTTCCTCCATTACATTTTATTTATAAAACAAACATACAATAGCTATCTAAGTAAATCGATCTAGCAGGACTTGATAGGGAAGAGATATGGACCAGATAGCTTTTCCCTTTTGAATTAAGTGTGTCTTAAACTTCTCAAACAAACACTATATCTGACGTTCCAAATGCATTAAAAAAAATTTTGTATTTGATGCCGTGAATACTTTAGTTATCAAAATTATTTCTGTTTATTTTATTTCTTAATCTGAAAGTTATGTTAATAGAAACACGAAAATACTTACAAGGAGCCATGAAAATCTCGTTTCATTGTAAGCATATTTCACATTATAAAGTATGATACTAATGGGTCATTTCCTTACCCTTACTTGCTAATAATTAGAGATATTTTCGCCATACATGAAAACAATCAAGTTATGATGCATTTCAGCAATGGCGCCATTAAATAACTTATTTTAATGTAGCAGTATTTTTGGCATTATCCTCCAAGTTTGAACCTAATACACTACCGAGTTTTACCCACTTCCCAATCCACTAATGCCCAATTGGTATCACTTGTAAGAATTACCCAAGTGAGTGTTTATAAAAGAAATAAATACTCGCCCTAACGTGTAGCCTGGTTGGTAAGGCCCTTGTCTCTAAGCTGAGAGGTCCCAATTTTGGGCTTCATGTGGGGTACAGTTGGCTTCATTAATTCAGGTACACTGACATCGCCTTTCCTT
>NC_090746.1:79679279-79681779 GCF_036898095.1 Palaemon carinicauda
CTTTTCATCCTAAGTCGGTAAATATTTGTCACCCTGACGGTACATATCTTTGACTATCTCCCGTTTTTCATGGAACAAAGGGGAGCCTATATCCCCGATAAAGGATGCATTAAAAGGGCGCTTATTTTTCGAACCACTCTCTCTCTCTCTCTCTCTCTCTCTCTCTCTCTCTCTCTCTCTCTCTCTCTCTCTCGTGTGCGCACGAACCTATTCATGTGTTGATATGTGTTGATGTTTTATTACATCAGAATAATTTTCGAGAAGATGAATATCTTGCGAAATAGTGCACTCCTGTCACCAAGCACCGGAACTATAAGTTTTAATCTAAAAACAAACGATCTTCAATAATAGTGGAATCGATAAAAACATCACAGAGTTGTGGCTAAGAAATCAGCAAAAACTAAACACAACCAGTTACTTGAAACTATACAGTGTGTACATGAATACACTGCTTTTCAACTCCACTAAAAATACAAGGCACTGGACTGCTTTTCACAAATATACAACATATCCTTGAACCTAAATGACGTTCAGTTTTAGTGCTTTAGTAACATTACTTAACGATTTCTTTCACAAATATTTGTGTGACTTAAAGGTAATTATATGACTCGTGATACTAAGCTTCATCATCATAAGGAAACTCATATTACTTCCATTTGAACAGAAGTAGACTGATTTAGAAAATATTTTCCTTAATGAAATGAACTATAAAGAAAAACTTGAGGAGGCAACTGCTAATAAAAAATTATGTTATCAGACCACTAACTCATCTTAAATTCAAATTGGCTCTTCTCATCCCTTGTTTATAATGTGATATGAACTTTGACAAGATGAGGTTGGTACTAAAAACTGCTTTTAGTAATAGTTCGGTTAAACAGAAGACTCTTCAATGAAATGTATTGAATACGTGTGTTTTGCCAAGTGTACCGTAAACGAAAAAATATGGCCATTGTGATATTCACTTAATCTTTTTTTTGGAAAATATGCAAAAAAAAAAAAAAAAATCTTTAAAAGAGGAAATGTAAGTGAAAAGATGCTCGTCGGCTTTTTCATCTCCCAAAAGTGGCAAGAAAAAATATGCCTTAGCAACAGCTATATAACTAGAATAAGTACTAGAGTACTTAGCCTCCTGGCTCGTAGAGTGGTAACGAGGTGGCCTAGCATTTGCATGGCAGCAGATTGATCCCAACCTGGGACCATGAGTTTAAGCCGTTTACTGGTGAGGCCACTGCTGTGGTTGGGCACCACAGTGGAGGGCTGGGCTTGGCCGGCTGTCGTTCTGGTGAAACTGGAACTGAAACCAGGCACCTTTATCTTAAAAGGTATACTCTCCGAACCGACGATTCTTATCGCGTTATTAAGGCCACTTCTCCCCGCAGTTTCTCCCAATAGATGTAGACTGGAGTCATGCATCTTTTTCTTACCTTGAAGACTTAAAAGATATAATACACTTAATGTATACACGCGTCCACTTTTCACGTCTCTCTTAGTTCACGTTATATTCTATCATCTATTTAACCAAAATGGGTTCAATAAAATCTTGAGTTCCTCACCACATTGCCATTTATACTGAAATATAAATGGCCAAAGAGTCAGAATTCTCAACTCACGCTGTATCGGACTGAACGATCATACAATTATTAGAGGAAAGTATTGATTATTCAATACTGCACATTTAAGTTATATCTTATGGATGAATGCATTAGCAATTTAGGCGGGGGATGATAACCCTGCTGCCAACTCCATTGGATGGATTGCATATATAATTTCAAGCCACATGGTCCGGGTCTTAGGCCTGGGAGGCCATTCAGTAACTAGATACTGCCACCATGATTCTATACACCTCTGCATTCTATTATCAAGTTTTGTGCCATAGCCTCTGTACCATGGTCTTCCACTGTCTTGGGGGTAGAGTTCTCTTGTTTGAGGGTACACTCGGGCACACTGTTCAATCTTTATTCTCTTCTTCTTGTCTTATTGAATTTTTTTATAGTTTATATATCAAATATCTATTTTAATGTTTTAGTTGTTCTTAAAATATTTCATTTTAATCGTTCATTACATCTCTTGTAGTTTATTTCCTTTTTTCCTTTCCTAACCGGGCTATTTTTACCTGTTGGAGACCTTGGGCTTTTAACATTCTACTTTTCTAACTAGGGTTGTAGCTTAGTTTGTAATAACAATACTATTAATTTCATACGATATATAAAAACGCCATGAAGATGCACTCTTAGCGTCAACTCCATTTTTCTATCAACTTGAGCATTTTTTTTTTCAGAAAACTCATCATCACGTATTTCTTCCATACTTCAATACTTTCTTCATTTCCCATTTCGCGTTCCGTTTATTCAATCATCCGAACGAAACAATTCTACTTTATCTAATTGCACTATCATTACCAAATGGGTAAGGCCTTTATTTGGTGTCTGCTTCGTTAAAAGAATTGTACGTATCTTGTCATAATATTCTATTAAAAACTAACGAAACGCGGGAACTGTAA
>NC_090746.1:79691779-79701779 GCF_036898095.1 Palaemon carinicauda
ATTTTTTATTGAATAAATTTGTTGCGGAGACAGTACACGCGGTTAGCTGAATTTATTTCTACTTCATACTGATATAACAACGTCAATTAATATACTATACAGACATCTGTGAAGTTCGCCAGTCGCTAAATACCCGTTTATGCACCTGCTATATTGTGAAAGAGAAGTAGAGAGGTAAACAAATATGCATATATTTTTGTTTTCTTTCTTTAGTATGTACAACTCCTTTCAATCCTTAACCCACAAAAAATGATACGACGAAGAATCGTACCAACAGAAAAGACGAACCATTTGTACTCGGAAGACGGAATGGCCATTGCTATCTGCATGATTTTGTTGACTTTCAATATCTAATCTAAGCACGTCACACTCCCGGTGAGGTTCACCCCGTCGTCCTTGTTTATACAGCTGTCTGTCAAAGTCTCGGAAAATGTTAGGGACCAAAAGGAGAGCGTCCCATAAAGGGAATGAAAAATACATTGTAGAAATAACAAGGATGAGAAATCTCGGGCAAAAATACATTTTTTCCTTGAAAGTTTTCAAGAACATCAACAAAGTGTGAATCCTCAAGGTTGCTCATTCTCGAGGAAGTGAAAAAAATAATAAAGAAAGCAACACCATCATCATCAACAACATAAAAAAAGAATGAAACAATGCACAGCCCCACATTTGGCCACAATGCCCTGAGGCTGTTTCCACACGACACGATTTTCATCCAGTGGGAAAAGCATACTGAGAATACAGTGGGTGGGAGTGGGGACGCCAAACTTTTGGTTCTGGGTAGTCTACGTGGTCTTACCTTATCACGGATGCCCTGCCTCATGCCTTCTCGCTCTTCCTCCAACTTCCTGTGCTTCTCCTTGCGTCTGTCTTCCGCTTCCCGGATGGCCTCCAACCGCTCGCGCTCGGCCTCCTCCTCCTTCTCCTTATCACCTTCATCACCACCGTCACCACCGCCGGGTAACTGGCCTGAAAGAGAAGGAAGGAACATTTGTCAGTCGTCAAAAGCAAGATTATTATTTTTATGGATACTTCGGTGTGTTATATGTGTGTGTGCGCGATGGGGTGTGCTTACAGTTGGCCTGGGATGATGGTAAGGGTTTAGATTGAATCAACTTTATGTCGTTATGGGTGTAGTAATGTGATAAAATAAATAAGAGGCATTCTTAGGACATCTGCTCTCGGTCAGGTGAAGCAACAATACAGAGCTGTCTATGGCCGAGCTTTTACTAAGACAGGTTGAATATATAACAACCGTTTTCTATTAGATGATAGCCTATGCCCAATCTGTATATCACACGATATGAATTCAAGTCTCTCTCTCTCTCTCTCTCTCTCTCTCTCTCTCTCTCTCTCTCGTATTGGAAGGAATTGTAGACCGTGTTAACTTTCTTTACCGATACTTGGCAATGAATAAAACATTAATAAAGGAAAAAATATATCAGTAAAAAAGCACTAATAACTTCACCGAACAAACTCCTATCACGAGAGAGAGAGAGAGAGAGAGAGAGAGAGAGAGAGAGAGAGAGAGAGAGAGAGAGAGAGAGAGAGAATAAATACCTAGACTTAGTTTACTGTTATGACCTTGAGATCAACTTGAAATCGGATTGGATGGAGTAACAATTTCTATTATTAATTAATTATTTAAAAACCTTTATTTTTTTCTTTTTATTAAGTCTAGCTATGTAGTATTGACTTGTTACACTGATGTCTAAAAGAGATTTCAGTAGTTTCCTCAATATCTAGACTAGTTCAATCAGTTTTCAAAAAATATAGTGTCCTTGGGTGGACGAGAGAGAGAGAGAGAGAGAGAGAGAGAGAGAGAGAGAGAGAGCGAGAGCACGGGTTGATTATTCACTTGAATGTAATGCTTACGTTAATAAATTGAAAGGAAAATCTTCACCTATCTATAATATCATCGTTTCCCTAAATGTTCCATCGGAGTGAGTCACTCGAATAATATTTACCTTTTCTTAATTTCCTTTTAGAGTTTAGTTTCGTACAATTATATCTTGAATTTCTTTAAGCAGGATGACATTTCATTTTAGGATTATAAGAATACTCAGACGCCGTTCTATGCATCAGCAGATTCTATTCCTGAAGACGGTAGGAACCAGGTTCATAAGAAATATAGCAGAGTGAAGCTTAAAGGTAGATCGAGTGTCTTGAATAGTATCAACAAGGTCATTATTTCTACTAAATAAATGAGCTTTTCCCGAAATCACTGCTATTGAATTTGTTGCTGATATAGTCGATATGGAATTCTTAACTGATATTATCGAATTTGATTAATTAATATCCATGAATTAAAAAAAAGATTATCTTACACAAAAGCTTTATAAACAATCAAAGGTGATATACCAACAGACATGGTAATGTTTTGGATTAAAATTAAAATAATTCCATACCAAGGAAAAATAATCAAAAGACAGAAGAGTAAATAACTTTTTTCAAAAGGCCGAAGGAACCACGAGAGTAAAATAGTTAACTGAGACAATGTCAATAGTAATAATAGTAATAAAAGACAATTACGTTGTAGATATAGTGATGACAGTAGTAGTAGTAGTAGTAGTAGTAGTAGTAGTAGTAGTAGTAATAGTAATAGTAGTAGTAGTAGTAGTAGTAGTAGTAGTAGAAGTAGTAGTACCAACAGTGTCTATGATGGCTTAAAAGAACGGTTACTATTTCTAAAAATTTTATGCAATGAATAAGCATAATTCAAGTCTTTGTAAATAGAAAATCACTGGCGTTAGATGAAAAAAAAAATTATAATAAAGTGACAATTCTTAGCACTTCTGTACCTATGAACCAGCCATGAAACTGGCTGGCGTTCCTTCTTGGGTTTAAACTCTGTCTTATGAATATGTAGTTTAATCCCCATTATCATATTTCAAAGTTTATGAATACATTAAAAAGTTTAAAGTTGGGCAGGTTTTGGTAAAGACGAGGTGAATCACTATGGATTTAATAAGATTTTTGGGAACAAAACATAACCATTAACTTCTTTCTGAAAAGTTATGAATGCACCGTATAAAATATTGCGATAAAAAAAAATCCAGAAAAATATTTTATAGATTCAGATGCTATTAGCATAATACGTTGATTATAAAAGTTGAAGTGTACTTTTGCTTAAGATATTTACGTGCTATTATGGTTAATATAATATAAATAGAAAGTAGATCGAAAAATCCTCATTCTTAAAATCCTCACATACGATGCAATTTTTCCCCAAACATTTGAAAATAACATAACGTAACGCTGAATGATTTACGTCAAATGCGATAAAGTTGTTTTGTTTGATAAAACGTCAGTTATTCAATACACAAGCGAGTTCGTCTTCCCGTTTACACGTAGGAAATCGTGCCAATGGAATTTCCTGCCGGCAAATCACAGATTCAATTTTCCGCTAGTTTCCGGCTACCTGTTCCGGTAGCAAACTGATTTAGTCAGCATTTATCGGAACCTTTCCCTCCACTAAAAAAAGAAAAAAAAATAATATATAAATAAATAGAGCGTTCGACAATGCTAAACTAATGAAGGACAGTAGAGAAACCAATAATATCGCACATAGCTATTTCGAAATATCACAAACTATTTTCCGTGACAAACCAATTGATTTAGCTCAGGCGTAATGATTTTCGGGCAAGGCACGAATGCGTGAGGCAATCTGGACCCCAGATATATATCCTACATGAGTATTTATTGCACTGCTCCCGAAAAACATTAGTTATTCCAACCCCCTTCTAACATATTCATGTTTTTCTTTTATAATATATTTGCCAATCTAAACTTCTTTTATCTAACAAAGTAATCCAGTTTACTACAAATGTTTTCTAACCTATTTTTTCTTCAAAATCTTTCAGATGTTTGAGTTAAATTTTGAGTTACGAGGTTATTTTTGACGAATGTGTCTTTCATTACATAGGTTATCCAGTTACCCCATGAAAGCTACAACTGGTAAACATATTCTCGAAATATTTTGATGGGGAAATTGATTTGTTTCAGTTCACTGTGTCGAACAGTTATAAAATGATGCAGCCCTGTGCACATATGCACAGGCATATTCTTTTAATGTGAGAAAATAAATTCCAGGCCAGCTATGGAAAACAATTGTTATTGGTAAAGGTAACGTTCTGCATTGGACAGGAAACACGTTTAACGTAAAGGGGGTTTATCGAGCAAAAACTCCTAGCTGGAATAAACGGGGGTTATTGCGCGAAAATTCCAAGCTGGAATGAACGGGGTTATTGCGCGAAAATTCCAAGCTGGAATGAATGGGGTTATTGCGCAAAAATTTCAAGCTGGAATGAACGTGGGTTAATGCGCCAAAATTCCAAGCTGGAATGAACGGGGGTTATTGCACGAAAATTTCAAGCTGGAATGAACGTGGGTTAATGCGTGAAAATTCCAAGCTGGAATGAACGGGGGTTATTGCGCGAAAATTTCAAGCTGGAATGAACGTGGGTTAATGCGCCAAAATTCCAAGCTGGAATGAACGGGGGTTATTGCACGAAAATTTCAAGCTGGAATGAACGTGGGTTAATGCGTGAAAATTCCAAGCTGGAATGAACGGGGGTTATTGCGCGAAAATTTCAAGCTGGAATGAACGTGGGTTAATGCGCCAAAATTCCAAGCTGGAATGAACGGGGGTTATTGCACGAAAATTTCAAGCTGGAATGAACGTGGGTTAATGCGTGAAAATTCCAAGCTGGAATGAACGGGGGTTATTGCGCGAAAATTTCAAGCTGGATTGAACATGGGTTAATGCGAGAAAATTCCAAGCTGGAATGAACGGGGTTATTGCGCGAATATTTCAAGCTGGAATGAACGTAGGTTAATGCGCGAAAATTCCACGCTGGAATGAACATCACCATTTCACTGAACTTTGATAGTGACTCAGATATACATATTTACGAATACCTTGAACAATTTGAATATTAGTTAATGACTCAATCCATGACTTGATAATAAAAATAATCTAGAATTCCTTATAAAAAATCTAGAAAACCAGCAGTAATCATTAATGAAAATGATGGCAAAACCGTATGAAACATGAAGAGATTCTTAAAAACAATAATAAGAATTTTTACCCTGACGAATGATAACGTAGTATAACCAAGACTCCGAAGACTAATATATCTTGTGTGTTGATCACTGAGCCGGAAGGGAGGCGCTGGCTGTGAAACTCTGGAATTAATGCTCTCTCTCTCTCTCTCTCTCTCTCTCTCTCTCTCCTCTCTCTCTCTCTCTCTCTCTCTCTCTCTCTCTCTCTCTCTCTCTCTACACATTTAATACTTCTTCTTTCATGTTGTACGGAAAGTAAAGGGAAAATAAAGCATGCATTCAATGTCAGTATTCAAAACAAAGAGAAAATGAAATATCCTTTTTTAAAACTCTATCCATAAATGTTTTCTCATTCAACGCCATTAACGGATATTTCAGGGATGATGAATCGTCGTTTTATAGAGTTACAAGGCTTTGCGGGTTTTCCTTAAATATCCCATCAAAAGAAAAATCACGTCACAATCATAAAAAAAAAAAAGATTGTGAGATTCCCTAAGTTTCCTCTCCAGTAACAATGACAAAAAAAATCTAATTCCATATTAGTTGTAGATTAAATGGCGAAGTATAACTATATGAAAACATTAATGCTAGTTCATGAAAATTATCAAAAACTAAACAGCTGTGACACTATAAGTTCTTACTTTACAGTATAAGTAGTTATTGTATGATAAGAGTAGTAGCAGTTATTTAAACAGTAATCGCAGTGATGGTAGCAAAATGTCATTATTATTCTCAGGACATCCCTACGATTATAGTTTATATATGAAAAATTTATTTCAATGTTATCATTGTTCTTAAACTTCTCTTGTAGTTTTTCCTTATTTCCTTTCCGTACTGGTCTATTTTCCCTTTTGAAGCCATTCGGCTTATAGCATCCTGCATTTCCAACTAGAGCTGTAGCCTAGCAAGTAATAATAATAATAATAATAATAATAATAATAATAATAATAATAATAATAATAATAATAATAATAATAATAATTGTGAAAGAAGAATTTTACTGTCGACCATTAAACCCGACACCATCAGCTTCTTAATTGGTCACAGGTTACCTCTGTTAAAACTTTCACTGTTTTCAACAATTATTTGTCTGATCCCATACCCTCCCCAACTAGCGCAAGGCATGAAACAGGCATCTATTACTTCTAGTCTATATTTCGGCTGGTGTTTGTTTTATTTAGCTGGAATGAAGTTTTGAACCTTTTCAAAAAAATACCTGAACCATTTCTCCCGATCTAATGCAGCTATAGGTTACCTAACGATGTTATTGATTGAGCAATGTTTATCTTTCCTATTCAAACGCATCTGCTATATCGCTATTCATAGGTTTCCTAATAGTTTGCCTTGGTTGGTTGCTAGCTAAGTACGTAAAATTTTCTATTCCATGCACATTAGAGATTTATAGCTCTAATTACATTCTATAATAATCCTTGAAGGAAATGGTGCGTGCATTGACGTCATTAATATTTCTCCCTATAACTCAACGACAGACTCTTCAGGCTATTCTTACCCCGCCTTTCCTCTTAGAACTGCTGACAGTTTACTTTAAAATATTTTGTAAAATAGATAAAAATTACTGGACTCGTTATGTTGTAATACCACTTTTTCCATCTAAATTTCATTATAATTATCTAGACAATGTAATACAATCTAACATGGTACTTAGTCCAACGTATGGAAAATATTGAAGGTTTGCCCCATTACTATGAGGTATCCTTTATGAGGGCCTGTAACATTGAATAGTGTTTAGCTGCAAAGTTTTAAAATAATATAATTACATTAGTTTATATCCAATCGTTTAATATAATTTAAAAAAGAAAAAAGAAAAAAGGGTCCCTTATAATACGTAACAGTTATCATTTCTCGTTTAATGTCTTATTTTCATGCACAATGCCCTGATGTTTGACAAGATATTAGTTTCTCATCCAATACAACAATTAATCTAAAAAACTATCACGTATATATTTCAAAAATATTCTGTCTTAATATATAGGAGATAACCCCCCCCCCCCAAAAAAAAATGTAAATTACAAATATTTAATTATGTAAAAATGTAGCCACAAGTAGGAATCTTCAACTACTGTTTTGGGAAGTAAAATGTGAGAAATTGTATATACTACTGAAAATGGATAAAAAAAAATTGTGATTGATGGTGCCTTAGAAATATAATGTGGGATAATGGGACACTTTACCAATCCCTACGCCCGGGCCCATTTATCTACCAAGCTTCCCGCTAAGTAGATCATTTGAAGGGTAAAAGGGGGATAAAGAGGGGAGATAGGAAGGTAAGAGCCTCATTAATACGAAAATATCACGAGGGAGCAAACACTGATATATTTCTCGCAAGTAAACTTCTGCTTAAAGGGGTTGATAATATGGTCATTAAGTCTCATGATGGCAAATAGAGAGAGAGAGAGAGAGAGAGAGAGAGAGAGAGAGAGAGAGAGAGAGAGAGAGAGAGAGAGAATCAATATAATTCAAAACACAATCTTGTTGGTAAATACGAGTAAATATTAAGTTTCATGATAGCAAATAAAAACAGAGAGAGAGAGAGAGAGAGAGAGAGAGAGAGAGAGAGAGAGAGAGAGAGAGAGAGAGAGAGAGAGAGAGAGAGAGAGAGAGAGAGAGAGAATCAATATAATTCAAAACACAATCTTGTTGGTAAATACGAGTAAATATTAAGTTTCATGATAGCAAATAAAAACAGAGAGAGAGAGAGAGAGAGAGAGAGAGAGAGAGAGAGAGAGAGAGAGAGAGAGAGAGAGAGAGAGAGAGAATCAATGTAATTCAAAACACAATTTTGTTGGTAAAAGTGTGAAGTAAGTATTCTTTTCTCAGGAAAATACTTAATATGCAGAAACAAACTTCATGAATATAAAAGTCTACTCTTGCCAATAAAACTGAAATATGACACTAAAATATGACGGAAATCTACGAGCCCATAATAAAACGTGGACCAGGCATTCCTATGCATATAGCGATTTTTTTTTCTGAATTTATAAAAAACGATAGAATAGTTACGAAATATTCTAACATAATGTATCCACTGTTTTCTGGGTAATTTTCATAACTTAATAAAAAGCGTAACTGGTTTTCCAAAGAGAATATCACGTTTAAATGTTTATATCAAATGTATGTGGATGTGATATCAGGCATAAAAAAATAACCCATTTTTTAATTCATTGAAATGTACTACTAAATTAAAATGCGTTGGACAATCATAACAGAAACGGGAATAAAGGAGCAGAATTTTTTTGAATTATACAGACGTAACAAAAAGGTACTGAAACGTGAAGGTATAAGAACGTAGAGTTTACAAAAATATATTATGATAACTGCAAGCACTGAATATTGTAAAGGCATACTGAATACTGAAATCTACGTGCAGGAAACGTAGTAGAGAATAAACGGTGGTAGAGTGTAATTTAAATGTGTAAAACAATTCCCGAAGGGCAATACATGTAAAATACGGCAGTAAAAAAGTAATTGATATGACACTAGAGGATTTTGGTTAGTTTAATAGTAGACAGCGAAGTAACGCAACTGGGACAGGAATAGTGGAAAGATCAGTTTTGTAAAAGTAACATATATTTATAAACCTTAGGTACCTTCATGGAATCCATGATCTACGCGAAAAAGTAATGCTACTGTAACTATGATTAACAATAAGTTTATCATATTCGTAATTAGCTATTATAATATGCGGCAGGAATCCTTTAAATATTTTCCTTACTTTTGTTTATCAATAAGATTCATGGAGTCATTGTCTTTGTTATTCAGTCTTCAATTAAGCCGTTGAAAATATACGAAGAGTATATAATATGCAAGTCAGCTCAATCAAATAAAAATGGTTAATTACTCTATTGTACCAACTATAATTATTTTAAATAATAGTTTAATTCTAATAATTTTGTTCAATTAAACGTAATATAAAATAAACTGAGAATAAAACCTTATGGTTTTATTTTTATATCCAGCTGGCTTTCAAGATATACAATAACCAAAATTTGAGTAAATACCTGTTATTCATGGTTTCAAATATCAGTATATGGGAAAAATGTAAGATGATTTATACTCTTAAGATTTCCTTCAACACTTCAAATTCTACTTTAAACTTTTCTAACGATATGTGAGAGAATCCCTAAGTAAAATATATCCTTGAGAAAATGTTTTTCTGTCGAAAACATTTCCCTTTTACAGTATATTCTACTATTAACTTTATGGAGATCAATACATCTAAGATTAAAACTTAACACAAATGGAAAAGCTATATCTTAAAAAGAATTTGCAATAGCTAAAGGAAAATGATAGTTATTTTAGTTATTAAGCCACAAACAGTTTTTGACATCGAAGTATAATAATTACATATCTAATGGCTTTGTCTACGCCTTTTGGTGTTAATATAAAACTGATAGGGACCTATCCATAAGTATTTGAGTATATATGAAAACATGAATGTAATATAAAGATAAAAAAATACGAAATGATTGATAATTTTTGAGACGACGAAATATTGTCGTTAAGAGTTTGATTCAATGTACAGTGGGAGAAAGAAATGGCTTTCAAAAGCCGTTTCATGGCTTTAATAGAGGTAATTAGCCAGGACGCTAATGCACCTTGAAGGCCAATTGATCTATTAATTGGCCCAATAAATGTTTAATGATGATTGTTCAAGTAACTGATTCCAAATACGTTTTAGTCATGAAAGGAACCATTTCGCTGCATTCGGTAAGGACTCATCGTAGTTATATAATTATGGTAAATAAAGATGAATTTTCTATTTGTTTATTATTATTATTATTACTATCCAAGCTACAACCCTAGTTGGAAAAGCAAGATGCTATAAGCCCAGGGGCTCCAACAGGGAAAAATAGCCCAGTGAGGAAAGGAAATAAGGAAATAAATAAATGAAGAGAACAAATTAACAATAAATCAC
>NC_090746.1:79706905-79714405 GCF_036898095.1 Palaemon carinicauda
ATCATATTTCAAAGTTTATGAATACATTAAAAAGTTTAAAGTTGGGCAGGTTTTGGTAAAGACGAGGTGAATCACTATGGATTTAATAAGATTTTTGGGAACAAAACATAACCATTAACTTCTTTCTGAAAAGTTATGAATGCACCGTATAAAATATTGCGTTAAAAAAAATCCAGAAAAATATTTTATAGATTCAGATGCTATTAGCATATTACGTTGATCATAAAAGTTGAAGTGTACTTTTGCGTAGGATATTTACGTGCTATTATTGTTAATATAGTCTAAATAAAAAATGGATAGAAATATCCCCATTCTTAAATCCTCACATACGATGCAATTTTTCCCCAAACATTTGAAAATAACATAACGTAACGCTGAATGATTTAAGTCAAATGCGATAAAGTTGTTTTGTTTGATAAAACGTCAGTTATTCAATACACGAGCGAGTTCGTCTTCCCCTTTGCACGTAGGAAATCGTGCCAATGGAATTTCCTGCCGGCAAATCACAGATTCAATTTTCCGCTAGTTTCCGGCTACCTGTTCCGGTAGCAAACTGATTTAGTCAGCATTTATCGGAACCTTTCCCTCCAGCTCAAAAAAAAAAATAAATGAATAAAAAAAAAATAAAATAAAAATATAAATAAATAGAGCGTTCGACAATGCTAAACTAATGAAGGACAGAAGAGAAACCAATAATATCGCACATAGCTATTTCGAAATATCACAAACTATTTTCCGTGACAAACCAATTGATTTAGCTCAGGCGTAATGATTTTCGGGCAAGGCACGAATGCGTGAGGCGATCTGGACCCCAGATATATATCCTACACGAGTATTTATTGCACTGCTCCCGAAAAACATTAGTTATTCCAATCCCCTTTAACATATTCATGATTTTCTTTTATAATACATTTGCCAATCTAAACTTCTTTTATCTAACAAAGTAATCCAGTTTACTACAAATGTTTTCTAACCTATTTTTTCTTCAAAAACTTTCAGATGTTTGAGTTAAGTTTTGAGTTACGAGGTTATTTTTGACGAATGTGTCTTTCATTGCATAGGTTTTCCAGTTACCCAATGAAAGCTACAACTGGTAAACATATTCTCGAAATATTTTGATGGGGAAATTGATTTGTTTCAGTTCACTGTGTCGAACAGCTAATGATGCAGCCCTGTGCACATATGCACAGGCATATTCTTTTAATGTGAGAAAATAAATTCCAGGCCAGCTATGGAAAACAATTGTTATTGGTAAAGGTAACGTTCTGCATTGGACAGGAAACACGTTTAACGTAAAGGGGGTTTATCGCGCGAAAACTCCTAGCTGGAATGAACGGGGGTTATTGCGCGAAAATTCCAAGCTGGAATGAACGGGGGTTATTGCGCGAAAATTCCAAGCTGGAATGAACGGGGGTTATTGCGCGAAAATTCCAAGCTGGAATGAACGGGGGTTATTGCGCGAATATTCCAAGCTGGAATGAACGGGGGTTATTGCGCGATAATTTCAAGCTGGAATGAACGTGGGTTAATGCGCAAAAATTCCAAGCTGGAATGAACGAGTTATTGCGCGAAAATTCCAAGCTGGAATGAACGGGGGTTATTGCGCGAAAATTCCAAGCTGGAATGAACGGGGGTTATTGCGCGAAAATTCCAAGCTGGAATGAACGGGGGTTATTGCGTGATAATTTCAAGCTGGAATGAACGTGGGTTAATGCGCAAAAATTCCAAGCTGGAATGAACGAGTTATTGCGCGAAAATTCCAAGCTGGAATGAACGGGGGTTATTGCGCGAAAATTCCAAGCTGGAATGAACGGGGGTTATTGCGCGAAAATTCCAAGCTGGAATGAACGGGGGTTATTGCGCGATAATTTCAAGCTGGAATGAACGTGGGTTAATGCGCAAAAATTCCAAGCTGGAATGAACGAGTTATTGCGCGAAAATTCCAAGCTGGAATGAACGGGGGTTATTGCGCGAAAATTCCAAGCTGGGATGAACGGGGGTTATTGCGCGATAATTTCAAGCTGGAATGAACGTGGGTTAATGCGCAAAAATTCCAAGCTGGAATGAACGAGTTATTGCGCGAAAATTCCAAGCTGGAATGAACGGGTTATTGCGCGAAAATTTCAAGCTGGAATGAACGTGGGTTAATGCGCGAAAATTCCAAGCTGGAATGAACAGGTTATTGCACTAAAATTCCAAGCTGGAATGAACGGGTTATTGTGCGAAAATTTCAAGCTGGAATGAACGTGGGTTAATGCGCGAAAATTCCAAGCTGGAATGAACGAGTTATTGCGCGAAAATTCCAAGCTGGAATGAACGGGTTATTGCGCAAAAATTTCAAGCTGGAATGAACGTGGGTTAATGCGCGAAAATTCCAAGCTGGAATGAACGTGGGTTAATGCGCGAAAATTCCAAGCTGGAATGAACGGGTTATTGCGCGAAAATTCCAAGCTGGAATGAACGGGTTATTGCGCGAAAATTTCAAGCTGGAATGAACGTGGGTTAATGCGCGAAAATTCCAAGCTGGAATGAACAGGTTATTGCACTAAAATTCCAAGCTGGAATGAACGGGTTATTGTGCGAAAATTTCAAGCTGGAATGAACGTGGGTTAATGCGCGAAAATTCCAAGCTGGAATGAACGAGTTATTGCGCGAAAATTCCAAGCTGGAATGAACGGGTTATTGCGCAAAAATTTCAAGCTGGAATGAACGTGGGTTAATGCGCGAAAATTCCAAGCTGGAATGAACGTGGGTTAATGCGCGAAAATTCCAAGCTGGAATGAACGGGTTATTGCGCGAAAATTCCAAGCTGGAATGAACGGGTTATTGCGCGAAAATTTCAAGCTAGAATGAACGTGGGTTAATGCGCGAAAATTCCAAGCTGGAATGAACGGGTTATTGCGCGAAAATTCCAAGCTGGAATGAACGGGTTATTGCGCGAAAATTCCAAGCTGGAATGAACGGGGGTTGTTTCGTAAAAATTTCAAATTCCAAGCCGGAATGAACATCACCATTTCACTCAACTTTGATAGTGACTCAGATATACATATTTACGAATACTTTGAACAATTTGAATATTAGTTAATGACTTGATAAAAAAAAAAAAAAAAAAAACAATTTAGTACTCCTTATAAAGAAATCTAGAAAACCACCAGTAATCCTTAATGAAAATGATGGCAAAACCGTATAAAACATGAAGAGATTCTTAAAAACAATAATAAGAAATTTTACCCTGACGAATGATAACGTAGTATAACCAAGACTCCGAAGACTAATATATCTTGTGTGTTGATCACTGAGCCGGAAGGGAGGCGCTGGCTGTGAAACTCTGGAATTAATGCTCTCTCTCTCTCTCTCTCTCTCTCTCTCTCTCTCTCTCTCTCTCTCTCTCTCTCTCTCTCTCTCTCTCTCTCTCTCTCTCTGCAAATTCAATATTTCTTCTTTCATGTTGTACGGAAAGTAAAGGGAAAATAAAGCACGCAATCCCCTGGCAGTGTTCTAAGCAAAGAGAAGATGAAATATTATCCTCTTTTATAACTCTATCCATAAATGTTTTCTCATTTAGCACCATTAACGGATATTTCAGGGATGATGAATCGTCGTTTTATAGAGTTACAAGGCTTTGCGGGTTTTCCTTAAATATCCCATCAAAAAAAAAAGTCACAAAAAAAAAATTCAGAAAAAAAAAAAGTTTGTGAGATTCCCCAAGTTTCCTCTCCAGTAACCACGGCAAAAAAATCTAATTCCATATTAGTTGTAGATTAAATGGCTAAGTATAACTATATGAAAACATTAATGCAAGTTCATGAAAATTATCATAAACTAAACACCTGTGACACTAGAAGTTCTCAATTTACTAAATGTAGTTCCTATATGGTAATCGTAGTAGTAGTTATTTAAACAGTAATCGCAGTGATGATAGCAAAATGCCGTTATTATTCTCAGGACATCCCCACGATTATAGTTTATATAAGAATAATTTATTTTAAATGTTATCATTGTTCTTATACTTCTCTTGTAGTTTTTCCTTATTTCCTTTCCTTACTGGTCTATTTTACCCTTTTGAAGCCATTGGGCTTATAGCATCCTGCTTTTCCAACTAGAGTTGTAGCCTAGCAAGTAATAATAATAATAATAATAATAATAATAATAATAATAATAATAATAATAATAATAATAATAATAATAATAATAATAATAATAATAATAAATAATTGTGAAAGGAGAATTTTACTGTCGACCAATAAACCCGACACCATCAGCTTCTTAATTGGTCATAGGTTACCTCTGTTAAAACTTTCACCGTTTTTTAACAATTATTTGCCTGATACCATACCCTCTCCAACTAGCGCAAGGCAAGACGCAGGTATATATTACTTCTAGTCTAAATTTCGGCTGGTGTTTGTTTTCTTTAGCTGGAATGATGTTTTGAGCCTTTTCCAAGAAATACCTGAACCATTCCTCCCGTTCTAATGCAGCTATAGGTTACCTAACGATGTTATTGATTGAGCAATGTTTATCTTTCCTATTCAAACGCATCTGCTATTTCGCTATTCACTGCTTTTCTAATAGTTTGCTTTGGTTGCTTGCTAGCTAAATACGTAAGATTTTCTATTCCATGCACATTAGAGATTTATAGCTCTAATTACATTCTATAATAATCCTTGAAGGAAATGGTGCGTGCATTGACGTCATTAATATTTCTCCCTATAACTCAACGACAGACTCTTCAGGCTATTCTTACCCCGCCTTTCCTCTTAGAACTGCTGACAGTTTACTTTAAAATATATTGTAAAATAGATCAAAATTACTGGACTCGTTATGTTGTAATAATTCTTATGTTGTTATAAATATTTAGACAATGTAATACAATCTAACATGGTACTTAGTCCAACGTATGGAAAATATTGAAGGTTTGCCCCATTACTATGAGGTATCCTTTATGAGGGCCTGTAACATTGAATAGTGTTTGGCTGCAAAGTTTTAAAATAATATAATTACATTAGTTTATATCCAATCGTTTAATATAATTTAAAAAAGAAAAAAGAAAAAAGGGTCCCTTATAATACGTAACAGTTATCATTTCTCGTTTAATGTCTTATTTTCATGCACAATGCCCAGATGTTTGAAAAGATATTAGTTTCTCGTCCAATACAACAATTAATCTAAAAAACTATCACGTATTTATTTCAAAAATATTTTGTCTTAATATATAAGCGATAGCCAGAAAAAATGTAAATTTCAAATATTTAATTATGTGAAAATGTAGCCACAAGTAGGAATCTTCAACTACTGTTTTGGGAAGTAAAATGTGAGAAATTGTACTACTGAAAATGGATAAAAAAAAAATTGTGATTGATGGTGCCTTAGAAATATAATGTGGGATAATGGGACACTTTACCAATCCCTACACCCGAGCCCATTTATCTACCAAGCTTCCCGCTAAGTAGATCATTTGAAGGGTAAAAGGGGGATAAAGAGGGGAGATAGGAAGGTAAGAGCCTCATTAATACGAAAATATCACGAGGGAGCAAACACTGATATATTTCGCGCAAGTAAACTTCTGCTTAAAGGGGTTGATAGTATGGTCATTAAGTCTCATGACGGCAAATAAGGAGAGAGAGAGAGAGAGAGAGAGAGAGAGAGAGAGAGAGAGAGAGAGAGAGAGAGAGAGAGAGAGAGAGAGAGAGAGAGAGAGAGAGAGAGAGAGAGAGAGAATCAATACAATTCAAAACAAAATCTTGTTGGTAAATATGAGTAAATATTAAGTCTCATGATGGCAAATAAAAACAGAGAGAGAGAGAGAGAGAGAGAGAGAGAGAGAGAGAGAGAGAGAGAGAGAGAGAGAGAGAGAGAGAGAGAGAGAGAGAGAATCAATGTAATTCAAAACACAATTTTGTTGTTAAATGTGTGAAGTAAATATTCTTTTCTCAGGAAAGTACTTAATATGCAAAAACAAACTTCATGAACATAGAAGTCTACTGTTGCCAATAAACTGAAATATGACACTGAAATATGACGGAAATCTATGAGCCCATAATAAAACGTGGACCAGGCATACCTATGAATATAGCGATTTTTTTCTGAATTTATAAAAACGATAGAGTAGTTACGAAATATTCTAACATGATGTATCCACTGTTTTCTGGGTAATTTTCATAATTTAATAAAAAGCATAACTGGTTTTCCAAAGAGAATATCACATTTAAATGTCTATATCAAATGTATGTAGATGTGATATCAGGCATAAAAATAACCCATTTTTTAATTCATTGAAAGGTACTACTAAATGAAAACGCATTGGACAATCATAACAGAAACGGGAATAAAGGAGCAGAATTTTGTTGAGTTATACAGACGTAACAAAAAGGTACTGAAACGTGAAGGTATAAGAGCGTAGAGTTTAACAAAATATATAATGATAACTGAAAGCACTGAATATTGTAAAGTTATACTGAATACTGAAACCTACGTGCAGGAAACGTAGTAGAGAATAAACGGTGGTACAGTGTAATTTAAATTTGTAAAATAATTCCCTAAGGGCAATACATGTAAAATACGGCAGTAAAAAAGTAATTCATATGACACTAGAGAAATTTGCTTAGTTTAATAGTAGACAGCGGAAGGCAACTTGGACAGGAATAGTGGAAAGATCAGTTTTGTAAAAGTAACATTTATCTTTAAACCTTAGGTACCTTCATGGAATCCATGATCTACATGAAAACGTAATGCTATTATAATTATGATTAAAACTAATTTTATCATATTCGTAATTAGCTATTATAACATAAGGCAGGAACCCTTTAAATATTTTCCTTACCTTTGTTTATCAATAAGATTCATGGAGTCATTGTCTTTGTTATTCAGCCGTTGAAAATATACGAAGAGTATATAATATGCAAGTCAGCTCAATCAAATAAAAATGGTTAATTACTCTATTGTACCAACTATAATTATTGTAAATAATAGTTTAATTCTAATAATTTTGTTCAATTAAACGTAATATAAAATAAACGGAGAATAAAACCTTATGGTTTTATTTTTATATCCAGCTGGCTTTCAAGATATATATACAGTAACCAAACTTTGAGTAAATACCTGTTATTCATGGTTTCAAATATCAGTAGGCTACTGTATATGGGAAAAATTTAAGATGATTTATACTCTAAAGATTTCCTTCAACACTTCAAATTCTACTTTTAACTTTTCTAACGATATGTGAGAGAATTCCTAAGTAAAATATATCCTTGAGAAAATGTTTTTCTGTCAAAAACATTTCCCTTTTACAGTATATTCTACTACTAGCTTTATGGAGATCAATACATCTTAGATTAAAACATAACACAAATGGAAAAGCTATAACTTAAAAAGAATTTGCAATTGCTAAAGGAAAATGATAGTTATTTTAGTTATTAAGCCACAAACAATTTTTGACGTGAAGTATAATAATTACATATCTAATGGCAGGTCTACGCCTTTTGGTGTTAATATAAGACTGAC
>NC_090746.1:79719405-79721905 GCF_036898095.1 Palaemon carinicauda
ACCTATCATTTAAATACACATACAGTAATAAACATCAATTTCATAAACAGCTACAAGAAATTCTATTTGAATAAGTCTGACCGCAAAGAAAAATCTGTGTTTTTTTCGTATCATATATATAGATATAAATATTAATGTTCGCATGATTCCACTACAATCATCCTAGGGCCAAATAGGTTTCTCTTGTGAGCATTATTTTAGTTTTTGGCTGTGGCTTCACGCATGTTCATGTTTCCGTTTGC
The DNA here is from genome assembly GCF_036898095.1 of Palaemon carinicauda. NCBI lineage: Eukaryota > Metazoa > Arthropoda > Malacostraca > Decapoda > Palaemonidae > Palaemon > Palaemon carinicauda. The sequence continues at coordinate 79,719,648 of NC_090746.1, forward strand.
GTTCTCTTCATCGTAAAGAACGTCCCGGTATATTAAAATATTTTTAATTCTTTTAATCAGGCTTCTACAAAGGGGGTAAAGTGTCAGGTGACTTTTTAAACGAACAACTTAGATCCCACGTGTGTGTCCTTTTTTCATCTCATTTTATGATTTAGGTTTTTCCCAACTGTCATTTTTACTTTTTGTTTTGCTTTAGTAAAGCCAAATTCCTAGAGGCACTGTTGCGTTTGAAGGTGAATGTCTCTCCTCATTTTGATTCTGTTTTCTTCTTTTGACATTAGATTTTCATAATAGTGTAATATTTTGATACATAATACAAACAAGAAAAACAGTTTTCGAGGATGAGTTTGCGGATCTCAAATTGTCCTTAGTTCGAACAAAGTAACTTAGAATTGGTGTATTTGTTGCCTTCGATAAGTTTCCTTGTTTTGGAAATCAAATGTATAATAATACAAACACTAAAATAAAAAACACCTACAGGATAGGGTTTTACTTAAAGAAAAAAAAAAAGTCTGTATCGAAAAGTAAGGTGTATTATAAAGGTATTCACATTGAACCCCTCTTCAAAACTAAATGTAGCAAGACTATCATTACAGGAATAATAAGAGAATGATAATACTATATTAATGAGGTAAGGTTTGTTACAACCTTGACAACACTTCTCTACTTTTATATAAGATGAGATTCTAATGGTTATAAAAACATTTAGTCTTATAATTTAAAGTCCTCTAGAAATGCCATACAAATTATATCATCTCACTAGACACTCGGATATCAAATAATATTCAAGTGAAGGGTGCTAAAATTACATATTTAATTCTGGAAAATTAATTAACGTTTCTTAATACTTCATTATTGTAAAAAATTAAAACATTTTTGCTATAAAAGAGTTCAATACAAAGAACATTAAGACCTCCCAAAAATTTTGCACCCTCAGCTACATTTCCATCTATTATCAATAATAATCACAGGAAATTATTGCAGTGCAAAACTTCCATTGTCAATAACAATAATTGTTTGAGTACAAGGTCGTGCGCTAAACTTTCGACGGGAAATAATTATGATTACGTGTGTACTTGTATTCTGGAGGAGCGTGGCATGGTTTTTATAAGGAACTAGTCGTAACTACTTCGACCAACAATAAACAGAGAGGGGGCAGTAAACCAAACTTTCTGCAACTTTGAAATTATCCGAAATATAGATAGCCTGCGCATTCCGAATTGCTGTCAAAGTGCCACAACAAAAGGAGTTAAGTCTTGGTAATTACTCTTCAAGTTCTAGCATAATGAGAAACAAGGTTTAAGCGGCCGGCATCCTTTCCTGATTTCTGACGGATAATTTTTCTCGTTCTCTGAATCAACCTCCCTTGAAGCCTAATGCTCAAAGTTATGAATTTATGGCAAGATCTTCGTTCCACTGTTAGTTGGCGAACATGAATTGAATTCTTTTTGAGTGTTTTATCTTTCTTTGTGTTCCGTATAATATATTCAGTAGCGACGTAATCTTTAAAATACATTTTTACGAATTACTACAGATACCAGAGTAAAATAATTCTCTCAGTGTATTTTTGGAAAGAATTTTCTAGTAAGACACATGAATATGGGAATATTATTAAATCTTGATTCTACACGAAAAAAACTCGAATAGATCGGACCTGGAATGAATATCTGTACACTAGAATATTCTTACTGAGGCGCAAGAAACAAACATATTTCAATAATATTTTTAATATGCTGCCTGCCATTAAGCGAAAATAAGAATACTTTTTCCTTAAACATAATTTGAGGATTTTTTTGAAGGATTATCAACGCCATTTCTGAAGTAGAGCCTTATATTATATAAATGAAAAGAAAAAAAAATTTTTTTTTTCTAAATAAGGGAGTATTATAGGCGTACTTCTTTTGAAAACTGGGGTTAATAACCATTCAGTCAATAACTAATTAGAGCATTTTAATAATATCGAAGATATTTCAGGGTTTTTTGTTTCTTTACGCCGCTAATAATAATCTATTCCCAAGAAAGACTTAATCTCAGATTAGAAAAAAAAAAATCCATTACCGTTGACCTTTGAAATCAGGGTCATAACAGCAGCGTGCGTAATCCTACAGTATATCCCTTCCCTTCCAACAGCTTATTAATAGAAATTAAAGAGCAGACAGTTATCGAGGTATACGCTTATTCATCATCATCATCATCATCATCATCATCCCCATCATCATCATATCATTATTAATATTAATAATATTATCATTATTATT
>NC_090746.1:79724405-79729405 GCF_036898095.1 Palaemon carinicauda
AGTTGACGGACATGAGCATTGGTACTAACGGTTTCCAATTATCAATTGTAATCTATTATTTTTTAATGATAGTTTTCATAATTGACATAATATTCATAGAAGGAATTATTCCGGGAATATTAATGGGTATAACTTCTCTTCTATGGATATTTGATGTTATGACTATAACTTTAATAAAGAGAGAGAGAGAGAGAGAGAGAGAGAGAGAGAGAGAGAGAGAGAGAGAGAGACTGTAACGAGTAGGCAAGACCTTCTATTCGAGGGTCCCGCCTCTACGTAGGAATTACCGATAAAGGAGAAAGGGAAGGGGAACTAATAGCACACACACACACACACACACACACGCACAGAGAGAGAGAGAGAGAGAGAGAGAGAGAGAGAGATCATCACAATGGACTCGAAAGCCTACCACCATTTCTGAGATTCTTTTAACTCCTTGTATTGTGGCTCCTGGTACTCTTATTGTCCTCGTATTTTGTGGTGAGGGGAAATTTCTTTATGTTCGTGTTTATCTTTTTTCACTGCTTTGTTTGTCTATTGTCCCATGCTTATCATACTGAGAAAAATATTTCCATTTTCCTCTCTCTCTATTTTACATTCTATTTGAGGGAATTTAATCCTTTTCTTGGATTTTTTTTTATTTGTAAGAGCTTATTTCAGAAGGGTATGTTGCCTAGATGGACAAGAATGAGAAATTCACATTTGCTTTATTTTCACACTCGTTCAGCAAAATGAACTGAAAAGCGCATTCAACATAAAAATATAAATGATATATTTATATACATAAATAGCTACTGGGATGTTTGAATGAATAACATTTATCTAAAACTGTTCGTTGTCATTGGTTTTAAAAGTGCCAGCGACAAATAAAAAAGAAAACAATGAAGGCAAGATAATGAATAAAATTAAAAGCTCACGTTTAGAATCAACCAGAGAGAGAGAGAGAGAGAGAGAGAGAGAGAGAGAGAGAGAGAGAGAGAGAGAGAGAGAGAGAGAGAGAGAGAGCATGTTCAGCCATACTTTCCCAAAGATGGGAAAAATCAATAAGTGTTATTTTATAGCAGTCTTTAGTAGTTTAAAGGAATACAAGTTGCATACATTTCAAAATTCAAACAATATTACACCTGTATGTGTGTATATTCATATATAAACACTTAATACTTGATTGTTGATATCAAATCTTAATAAGTAGGTGAATTAAAAGATCATGCACACATTTTACAAAAAGTGAAAAATATACAGTACCCTGGACTTGTGATTTGAATCATTCTAAAGCTTTATTTCGGATTTCTGAACTTTTCTTCGAGTGTTGTCTTCGCAACACCCTAGTTCTTTCCACTACCTTCAGATAAGAATATAACCTCCTACAAAAGCACCCGTGTTCGTTTCATTGAGGCTTTTATTATTTACTATCATTTATGACGTGTAATTATCATAATAATGACGCAAAACTTGCTGGTATTTCAGCTTTAAATAAACCAGATACTTATCAGTAAGAGTATAAGAAAGTGTCAATAGTCATAAAAAATAAATACTGTAAACAGAACAGACATACCATTATTTATTAAAATGGAAAATACAATACTATTTCTGCTCTGCTCAAGAACCCCTTTTACACTAATAACAAAGATGCTGAAGCTCGGCTCTCTCAGCCAATCGTCTGTACTTTGGCGAATTCTTTCAAGAAAATCGAGTTGCTAACGACGAACCTCATTTAAATAAAGCCTTTGTCTATACTTATGTTAACACATACTGCTAAAATGCTTTTAATAATGTCGTATATATATTTTGAGAGAGAGAGAGAGAGAGAGAGAGAGAGAGAGAGAGAGAGAGAGAGAGAGAGAGAGAGAGAATCACTTCATATAAACAAACTGAATTTATCTCCAAAAGTAAATAAACAATGACGACAATGTTTTAAACAAAGAAATTTCTTAGTATAAACTTTAGATAAACCCTTACAGTGAACTGGAAAGATCGAAATCGAAATGGCGGAAGAAATGGGAATGTTAAGAGTAGGACGGTGTGAGAGGATGTTGGTTGTACACTGTTTTGAATAGAGGGGCGATATGTGAGACAAAGGGGCGTAAAGAATACCAAATAGTTGATGTTTGTAGTTGGTTGGATGAAGCTGTGGAACAAGAAACTGGCTCTTACGTTCTATCACTTCACAAGTGGTGGCCGATATGTTAACGTCGCTGACTAATGAACGCCAGACTGGGGTTTGAGTCCCGCTCAAACTAGTTAGTTTCTTTGATGGCTGCAATCTTACCATCCTTATGAGCTGAGGAGGGGGGTTTGGGGGAGCCTATAGGTTTATCTGCCGAGTCATCAGCAGACATTGCCTGGCCCTCCTTGGTCCTAGCTTGGGTGGTGTGGGGGCTTGGGCACTGATCATATGTAATATGGTCAGTCTATAGGGTATTGTCCTGCTTGCTAGTGCACTGTCACTGTTCCTCGCCTCTGCCATTCACGAGTGACCTTTAAACCTTTAAACATGTTTCTTGAGGAACAGGGATGAGTTCTATATGGAGTTTTTCTTCCCATTATATAACAAAAGAACTGTACTCAGAGTAAACTTAGATTCTGGTGTACATTAAGAAAGGATTTTAATAACAAAATATATCAGATTCTATAATATAACAGCCTCACAGAGACGTCTCAACTTTTCAATGTTCAAAATCTTAGTGGACAAACTTTCTAGTAAAAACCCACATATCTTTAAAAAAAAAAATGCTTTGCTAGGATTCGAATTAGGCTATGAAAAGGTTTTACCTTATAGTCATTGAGTTCCTACAACACAACGCGCGTTGGGCATAAAGTATTTAACGGTATTGATATATAAAATGATTCACCCGCACGGGAAAACGAATAAAAATAGCGTAGCGTACATCACGTGAATCCTACCTGATAGTAAACAAGACAATTTATGGTAAATCTAGAATAATGTTAGTGCTTACGATACTTGTACCAGGGTGTCTCCAGTGATAAACGTACGCAAATCTATCGGGTTAAGAACATCAAACAGTGGAAAAAGAATAAAGTGATCTGTGTTAAAAATATTTTTCCTAATCAGAGGGGAATTGCAAATCTCTCTATAATACTTGCAATACTTTAAAGCCAAGTAACTTTCAGCGCATCGAAGAGTTCTCTTACTGTTATAGATGTTTATAGAAAAAAAGCAGATGAACTTCATCTTTCAAAATGGCTGCGTACATTATTCTCATTATTATTATTATTATTACTTGCTAAGCTACAACCCTAGTGGAAAAGTAGCATGCTATAAGCACAAGGGCGTCAACATGGAAAATAGCCAGTATATATCATGTGTGCGTGTGTGTGTATATATATATCTATATATATATATATATATATATACACATACATATATACTGTATATATGTATATATATATATATATATATATATAATCTATATATATACATATATATATATAATATATATATATATATATATATATGTGTGTGTGTGTGTGTGTGTGTGTCTGGGAAAAGGAAAAATCTTGACGATGTATAGATTTCAATCATTTGAATACTTTCTATAAAAAGTTTAACATATGAACGCTCAGAATTTCCGAAACCATGGATTTCATGAAAAAGAAATTGACTTGGATTAGTGATGGGTCTGCTTTTCCATTATTTTCCAGTATTTCTATTATAAGTCGGCAGGGGAAGGGGAAGGTTTGTCATTTTACCTGTGTTGTATCAGATTGTTTTCTTGATTTATGCTTTTACTTTTCCTTTGCCGGGATCACTTTTACATTTTATGTATACCTTTTTATAAATTCTATAATCTTGCTGACTTTGAAAATGTTTTGATGCAACAAAACAAAACGTTCTTGCCAAATAAAGAAGTTTCTTTTTACCCGGCTCTTTTATTTTCAATTCGACTGACGGCCTTGCAATTACTGTTAAGTCGTAATATACATACATACATACAAACATAATAAATATATATATATATATATATATATATAGTATTGTCTTCGTTTCTTTTATGGAATATTTTCTAAGCATAAAAATATGAATATATGAATAAATAAGCATCTGTACATACAAATAATATTGCAAACACAGAGAGAGAGAGAGAGAGAGAGAGAGAGAGAGAGAGAGAGAGAGAGAGAATTATATTTACAGACATATATAGTCTAATATATATTTATAGCCAAAGGCTTTTATTCTATCAATTCTAAAGGCTTGTTCATAATCTAAATGTGTCTAGTAAAAAAAGAAAAAGAAAAAAGTAAATAAACTTGCAAAAAGTGATATTGCATTAATTACCTAACGATGATTTTAAGCAGAGCACCTTTGACCTCGCCAGAATTTCAATTCTAGATTAGGAAAACTTATGGTAATGGTAACAGCTTATTATAATGCAACCAAATTCTACGAAGTAATCTAGACAACGATACTTTTAAGGGCCATAACGATGACCGTTTCTTTATAGACAGTTTTCTTATTAGCTTAAGAAATAATGATCTCATTTTGCAGTTTCCTTTTAAGGACAAGTAAGATTGTAACATGAAATGCTCATCGTTAACTTCACTTGATATGATATCTGACTTTAGAATAAATCATAATGACTGGGATTTAAAATGAAGTCTATTATGCTTGGATTACTTTCTATAAATTTAATTCATCACAAAGATTAATAGAGGAATAAAGTAATTCCCAGTAACTGTCAGTGGCTTGGATCAAAATATTGAGAGATGTTAAAAATATCCTACCTTTCAGGCTACACTGAATGAGTAATTCTTTCCTCATTGAGGAGTAAATATATTTGAGTTACTTATAATTGCAAAGAAGAATGAGCTAATTAAGCTAATAAATCAATATTGCTTATATGAATAAAAATGCAAATGAGATTATTTAAGTTTCTTGATATGTTTAAACGTTTTTAGTAAAAACTGAAAACATAAGGTTGAAGAAAATTACATATATAATTCTCATTGAATAAAATTGTAATACTGACAAGGATGATTCA
>NC_090746.1:79734405-79756905 GCF_036898095.1 Palaemon carinicauda
CGGGGGGGGGGGGGGGGGGAAAGGACCGCCAAAGGGAAAAATGAATTTAAACTTCTCGCCAGTTATGCAAAACGCGACACTTCCCTTTACAAAGGTTCTCTAGATGTTTCAGGTCTGAATTCACAACGTTGACTAAGATTTTAGTAAAATGAAGCTGTGGAGATACATGTTTAGTTAAATATGACTTTTATTTCTCTCATTTTGTTAGTTTATTCGAAGACCAAAAATCATATCGTGTTTATTGTAATAAGCAATACAAAAAATTTCAATTCTGAGAATTTATCTGAGAGAGAGAGAGAGAGAGAGAGAGAGAGAGAGAGAGAGAGAGAGAGAGAGAGAGAGAGAGAGAGAGAGAGAGAGCACCCGTCGCATGAATAACACGAGAGAAAACAGACTCTCAGCTTTGTTCAACGGAACGCGGCTATATAACACGATATTATCCACAAAATAGCACTGACCATTCGAGGGCGGGTTTCAAATGACTCTTTGCTACGAACTATCCGTCGCTAGAATTTTGTGACATGCGAAACCCTCCAGTTACGGCAAACAGAAAACTCTAATTAACACAGGCAATTAAAACAAATGTCAGAGGGAAAAATTCCAAAGATTTCGTACTTTCAAGTTTTAGTGTTTGAACAATAACTAAATAAAAGACGTCGTTCTATGAAAGAATGTTCCTTCCAGGTAGAAGGAATTACTATTTGTACTTGGATCTGATTGATGGTTAGCAAATATGATTGAACGAGTGGAAACAAACGGCGCAATTGGTTTATATGTTCGTAGCTGAATTTAGTCACGACATAATAATGGCAAGAAACAAAATGACAGTGGGTAAAATTATAGTCTATAATGATGAAAGAAAAATATTGCTTCTGTACTTTTAATGAAATGAAAAATACTCGTTGGTACAGAAAAAATGTCCTTTTCTTAAAAGTTGAAATACAAATAACAAGCTATCTTAACTTCTCCTATCCAGATAATTATTATTATTATTATAAGTCTAAAAATAGCGCGAGCAGAACAGTGAAAAAGAGGAAGAAACAGAAACTGAAAGCATTTGGGAAAAAATTTTTCCAGAGAGAAGTGAAACAACCACAGCAATACGTAGAATTTCGGTGATGTTAATCGTCAAAAGTCTAACGCGATGGAATTTTTTTTCTTTTTTTTTGCGGGAAAAGGGGGGGGGGGGAGACCGCTAAAGGGAAAAATGAATTTAAACTTCTCGCCAGTTATGCAAAACACGACACTTCCCTTCACAAAGGTTCCCTGGATGTTTCAGGTCTGAATTCAGAACGTTGACTTAGAATTTAGCAAAAATGAAGCTGTGGAGATAAATACTTAGTCAAAATGGACTTTTATTTCTCTCATTATGTAAGTTTATTCGACGACCAAAAATCGTATCGTGTCAATTTCAATAAGCAATGCACAACTTTTCAATTTTTAGAATTTATCAGCGAGGGATATTGATTGATTGATTTGAAGTTTTCTGGCATCCTGACATTGATCATCCAGAGAGAGAGAGAGAGAGAGAGAGAGAGAGAGAGAGAGAGAGAGAGAGAGAGAGAGAGAGAGAGCGTACTCCTGTCGCATGAAACATGAGAGAAAACTGATTCTCAGCTTTTTTCAACGGAACGTGGCTATATAGCATATTATTATCTCAAAATAGCACTGACCATTCGAGGACGGGTTTCATTTGACTCTTTGCTAAAAACTATCCGTCGCTAGAATTTTGAGACATGCGAAACCCTCCAGTTATGGCAAACAAAAAACTCCAATTAACACAGGCAATTAAAACAAATGTCAGAGGGAAAAATTCCAAACATAACGTACTCTTAAGTTAAATGTGTTTGAACAATAACTGAATAAAAGACGTCGTTCTATAAAAGAATATTCCTTCCAGGCAAAAAGAATTACTATTTGTACTTGGATCTGATTGATGGTCAGCAAATATGAATGAACGAGTGGAAAAACAGAGGTTGAAATTGGTTTATACAGTCGTAGCTGAATTTAGTCACGACATTAAAACGACACAAAAAATGACAGTGGATAGAATTATACTCTGTAAGGATGAAAGAAGGAAAAAAACTGCTTCTGTACTTTTAATGAAATAAAAAATATTCGTTGGTACACAAAATACGAGCTATTTTTAAAAAGCTGAATTACAAATAACAAGATATCTTAAATTCTCCCATGCAGATAATTATTATTAAAAGTCTCTAAAAAATAGCGTGAGCAGTCCGGTGGAAAAAGAGGAAACAGAAGCTGAGAAAAATTTACAAAAATATTTTCCACAGAGAAGTGAAACAACCACAGCACTGCGTAGAATTTCTGTGATGTTCAGAGACATCAAGTCTAACGCGATGAGAGAGAGAGAGAGAGAGAGAGAGAGAGAGAGAGAGAGAGAGCACCGCTAAAGGGAAAAATGAATTTAAACTTCTCGCCAGTTATGCAAAACACGACACTTCCCCTCACAAAGGTTCCCTGGATATTTCAGGTCTGAATTCACAACGTTGACTTAGAATTTAGCAAAAATGAAGCTGTGGAGATAAATGTTTAGTCAAATATAATGATTTATTTTTTCTCTCATTTTGTACGTTTAATCGAGGACCAAAAATCAAATCATGTTTATTTCAATAAGCAATGCAAAAGATTTCAATCCTGAGAATTTATCAGCGAGAGAGAGAGAGAGAGAGAGAGAGAGAGAGAGAGAGAGAGAGCTTTAAAATTCTACACATGCACCTTTTTTTCGTTTAATCACAAAGATACGCTATACGCAACAGTAGTATTTGCGAAATAAACACTTCTGGGCTAAAGTTTTCTCTTTGGTTTCAGCTATTCCATCATGTGACGCAGTAAATGATACACATACTAATCCAGTTGCTGTTTACTCTTTCATATTTAGAAGCAATTTTCACTGTCATTATGATACTACTGCTAGTGAGTTAATGGGTCCTTTGACTGGCCGGATAGTAATACATTTGATCCCTCTAAGGTAAAGACACTTTTTTTTTTTTTACCTACACATACACCGAATAGTCTGCCCCCATTCTTTACACAATTTATTCTTTCCCCATAACTGGAAAAAATGCTTCTTCACTCAAGGGATTAGGTACGGCAATGTAATTCTTCAGTAGCTACTCCCCACTTGGTATGGGCAGAAGAGAGACATTAGTTTAGGTAAGCAGCCCTTTTAGGACACTTCAAAATCGAACCTTTGCTCTTTAGTCTACAGTCATTGGCAATGACATGGCATGGTCTTCCACTGTCTTGCTTGAGGGTACACCCAGCACTATTCTACTTGGTTTCTTATTTCCTTTCCTCACTACAGGGCTATTTTCACTGTTGGAGTCCTTAGGCTTAGAGAATCTGGCTTTTCCACCTATAGTTCTACCTAAGGTTGTTGTAATAATAATAATATTACATTTACAACATACCGGTATATACTGTACACCAAGTTTGTACAGGCGGTGATCAGTGATAGCCAGACATGCTCTTCTATTTAGATTGACTTATTGTGTCCCATAAATATTCATGTTCCTGATAATGTTTTCTTGGCCACGTTATATACATCATAATCTAACAAGTCATCCATAGTACCAGTACAAAAGTTTCTTAATTACATGGTGAAGAACACAAATTGACAAAACATCTAACACAAAGTAAGACCTTTTTCATTAATGGCTATCAGCTTCCTTTCGCTATAAATGTTACCAGCACACACAAAAAAAAAAAAAAAGACTAAGGATTCTTTCTAGTATGAATGAAGTCGCTGAGCAGTAGAAGACATAGTAGGCAATGAAAAGATAGATTGGATCTAAGAATTGGTTTTATCTCAGAGAGATGGCACACGAAAGATTCATATGGCGTCAATTCACTGAGGCCCTCCCTATGCATTCAGTGAGTGCCAGAGGATTAAATAAGTAATTAAGTAACTCTTGGACGATAATATTACAAAGGCCAGAAGAAGCCGCCAGAAATTATTACTAATCTGTGAAGTCTGCCAATGCAGTGAAAAGCTGAATTTAAAGTTCTATTAAGAGTTTCTTGCTTATTTATCCAATGAATGCATATCAAGACTAAGGGCAAACTCTCATAAATGTTCTGAAGATTCATGATACATGAAATTCTTGGCGGAAAATATTCACCTGTGTTACAAAATATCTTGCATAAATACAAACTAAGTAATTTTTCCCTGAACTCTACATGTGCTTGATTACCAAAATGAACAATTATCATGAAATTGATGTAACATCATGCGTGATGCCTTTAAAACATGCGTTAGAATATACTTATTATTATATTATAAATTGCTAAACTACAACCCTAGTTGGAAAAGCCGAATGCTATAAGCCCAGTGGCTCCAACAGGGAAAATAGCCCAGTGAGGAAAGGAAACAAGGAGGAATAAAATATTTTAAGAGCAGTAACATTAAAATAAAACGATGCTATATTGCTCTTTAGTCTACAGTCATTGGCAATGACATGGCATGGTCTTCCACTGTCTTGCTTGAGGGTACACCCAGCACTATTCTACTTGGTTTCTTATTTCCTTTCCTCACTACAGGGCTATTTTCACTGTTGGAGTCCTTAGGCTTAGAGAATCTGGCTTTTCCACCTATAGTTCTACCTAAGGTTGTTGTAATAATAATAATATTACATTTACAACATACCGGTATATACTGTACACCAAGTTTGTACAGGCGGTGATCAGTGATAGCCAGACATGCTCTTCTATTTAGATTGACTTATTGTGTCCCATAAATATTCATGTTCCTGATAATGTTTTCTTGGCCACGTTATATACATCATAATCTAACAAGTCATCCATAGTACCAGTACAAAAGTTTCTTAATTACATGGTGAAGAACACAAATTGACAAAACATCTAACACAAAGTAAGACCTTTTTCATTAATGGCTATCAGCTTCCTTTCGCTATAAATGTTACCAGCACACACAAAAAAAAAAAAAAAAAGACTAAGGATTCTTTCTAGTATGAATGAAGTCGCTGAGCAGTAGAAGACATAGTAGGCAATGAAAAGATAGATTGGATCTAAGAATTGGTTTTATCTCAGAGAGATGGCACACGAAAGATTCATATGGCGTCAATTCACTGAGGCCCTCCCTATGCATTCAGTGAGTGCCAGAGGATTAAATAAGTAATTAAGTAACTCTTGGACGATAATATTACAAAGGCCAGAAGAAGCCGCCAGAAATTATTACTAATCTGTGAAGTCTGCCAATGCAGTGAAAAGCTGAATTTAAAGTTCTATTAAGAGTTTCTTGCTTATTTATCCAATGAATGCATATCAAGACTAAGGGCAAACTCTCATAAATGTTCTGAAGATTCATGATACATGAAATTCTTGGCGGAAAATATTCACCTGTGTTACAAAATATCTTGCATAAATACAAACTAAGTAATTTTTCCCTGAACTCTACATGTGCTTGATTACCAAAATGAACAATTATCATGAAATTGATGTAACATCATGCGTGATGCCTTTAAAACATGCGTTAGAATATACTTATTATTATATTATAAATTGCTAAACTACAACCCTAGTTGGAAAAGCCGAATGCTATAAGCCCAGTGGCTCCAACAGGGAAAATAGCCCAGTGAGGAAAGGAAACAAGGAGGAATAAAATATTTTAAGAGCAGTAACATTAAAATAAAACGATGCTATATGAAATCAATAAAAGTGCTATGCAATAAACAAAACGAATGATAGATGGCACTGCCAACGAGAGAGAATGACCATCAGGGGGGCCCGCGTTATTTCAATCAGAATGACTAATGGGTTAAATGAATCTATTCTAACTAATCCAATGTAATTTGTCGACAGATCAAAGGATCACGTGATCAGAGAACCGACGGACAAGCCAACAAAAATATTTTTTTCTTTCTTTTCTCCTTTTCAGCTGTCGAAATCTGGAGTTCTTTAACTTTTCTTAAATCCTTTAATCCTTATCTTTCCGTTGCAGATAAGAGAAGACGAGTGGAATCCCTATTATCATTATTATTATTATTATCATGAATACTTTCCTCTATGACCGTTATATCATGGAATCTCAATTATTATCATTATTATTATTATAAATACTTTAAATACTTTCATTTATGACCATTATATCGTGGAATCTCTATTAATATTATTATTATTATTATTATTATTATTATTATTATTATTATGAATACTTTCATTTGTGACCATTTTATATTGTCATATAAACGATAATAGTAAAAGTTTATAAAAGAACCTATCTCCAGCCATTAAATCATTATTACCCAAAATAAACCTCCCGAAGTATTTGTGAACACACCACAGAATGCTAAAAAGCTAATTCCAATAAAGGAAACTGGTACCGTTGTAAAAATAAAAGGAAATCAGAAAATGTTTTTGCCCCATGCGTAAATTTTCCTGCAAAAACGACCAAAACAACACCATCAAAACAAAACATTCCAGGACCGGGTGACACCACCAACGCTTGCATCGGGTAAAAACAAGAGACCATTTTTTTTTTTTAACTAAGACGAACATAAAATATGTATAAAGCAGAGGTAACTGCTCCTTCCACAAGCGCTTACCTTTATAAAAATAAGGGAAAGGGAAACTAATAAAAGCTCACCTCGACTTTTTCATGCCCTTAATAAAAGCCTGAACAAATTGTATTTACTAGAAAAAGTAATAATGATTGTAAACATTAAAGTCCTTCTAATGATGCAAAGGTTGAATTATTAATTCCTAACGGAAAAGAGACATTGACTAGATGCATAGATAGAAAGACGATCTAGAAAGAAGCAGAATAGTTGGACTGACAACAGATAAATTGCACAGATAAAGCAATTTTGAATAATAATAAATATACCATTCTGATAAAAACTAAGCTCATGAGAATCATAAATTTTATACATACGGAAAGTTTCTTTTATATGTTTTACAGAAATGAGACGGGTGCTCTCTCTCTCTCTCTCTCTCTCTCTCTCCTCTCTCTCTCTCTCTCAATATACAAAATCTTTACCAAGCAAAAGTAAAATTCCTACCCTTTTCTCTGCTCCGTGAAAATAACAGAGTATTTTTTATTCCAGTGAAAAGACTAAAATGTGTAATTCGTGTATTTTCTGAGCAAAATAAATTGAAGCCAGAATGAATTGACTCTTTTTTTTCTCTGAAAGAAATAACTGTCATATCCAATATGGTAACATTTTAAAGAATAAATAAAATGTTCGAAAAACAATACGCAAGTAGTTAAAATTTAAAAGAAACATTATTCAACCAAAACAAATAAATTTCTCGTTATAAAACAAGTTAATCGGAAGTAAGTAAGGGGAACTTGGTAAAAGAACTCTTTCAATCGACTACAGGTTCTTGAAAAAAAAAAATAAATTATATTGTTATTCTATGGATAGAGATGCATATTGTAAAAACATATTCTACGAATAGAGATGCGTATTGAAAAAACTCTAAGACACATATTTATACATGTGTAAGTGTGCATATTACTTCCAGCTTTTAATGTTATATCCTGCTAAAAGACTAAAAACAAGCAATCATAACTGAAAATATACTTTTTTAAAACTTGTGTTTTACATATATTTTTCGATTGGTCTATAGCTTTAAATAAACATTTAAATATTATCTAGAGAGAGTCAGGGGGCTAATGCCTGTTATATAAACTATCACTAGGGAATGTATGTATGTATACTGATTTATTCTTCCCTCGCAATAAATAGTAAAATTCAATTGCGAGGATCAGAAACGTAAAAATACCGAGCCATAAATAGGGTTTCTCATGTTTATTGCCGAGAGAATCTCGTTCCTGCTGTCAATGAAATAAAAGACAAAAGATATGTCATGTCTCATATATTACTGTGACAAGTCCCATGGCTGTACTAAAATCATTTGACATGAGTGATAAAAAATATTCATTTACGAATATCAGGCCAATCTTTATTCGACAGGTATTCATCGTCCTCATCAATATCACTATTTTAGCAAAAATATTTCCATATAAAAGATTGAATTTAAAGTAGCGTTAACAGACCCTCAGTTTAGAACCCTCTTCTAACGTAATTAATGAACCCTTTTATGTCCTCATTCAAGAATCCTTTTTACTCCGTCATGATTAAAACATCCATTATTGTCGTCGCAAAGAGGGGCCTAACTTTCCAACAATATTAGCACTGTAACTTCTCTGATATGTCCTTTGTATTTTCCTTCCTTATTTTGTTATGAACACTGACCTCATTTTTATGCATTTCATGAAGATAAGTAATAGGGCAGTAAAACCATGCAGACTAGGCTTTATGTTAAAGAGAAAACTGCATTTTCCTATATAATCACAACTCTGCGTGAGACTTGGTAATGGACATTAAAAAAAAAAAATACTACTTTTGTTTTACTTATGGTTACCCTACATTTTTACTTTTTGAACATAGAATAAAGAGAGTTATAAATTGCTTCTTTATTAACTTATAAGTTTTTTCTCCAACTATTAAACTTTGGTGTTCTGATACTTATCACGATTCCTGTCAATTCCCCAGAAAACTAGATATGATTATACCTAATGAAAATCCCATCTGATAAATCAATAAGTAACAGTAAATTTTCAAGAAGACTGAAGATGAAAAAAACTTGGGATTTTCTCTTAAGATTTTGTGAAATAAGAAATACAAACAAAAAATTACGGATGTGGCAAAAATCGTCTTAGGGCAGGGAACTGAAAAGGAAATATATTGAAACTATTTATTTTGATATCAGTGTTATAATCTTTTTATTTAAATAATTTGTGAGTATTTATGTGTGTGAGAGAGAGAGAGAGAGAGAGAGAGAGAGAGAGAGAGAGAGAGAGATACACAAGCCGAAATGGTGTTGCGAATAAAAAAATTTAAAAAGTCACCTGGAACCGAATAGCATTTTATCATTTCAAAGTTGCTTCATCATTTGATTACACATCAAAAGCCCTTTAAACTTTTTTATATCTATGAACTGCGAGTTCAGATTTCATTCATTATAACAGAATTCCCTTAGGAGACTTTTATATTTTTCTTAATATAGAATATCTCAGATGAACTAAATACATGAAAAAAAAAAAACAATCATTCATCCACTTGTGTTACGATAACATTCAGAACTACTAAATACACTGAAAATTAGCAAAAAGAATGACTTGTGCTTTAAAGATTTAGCACCTTGATTCTGCACCGTCTAGATAGAATTATGAAATGAAATATGTCTTTTTCTTATTGGTTTCCATGAGATAAAAGATTAAAAAGAAAAAATGGCAGTGTGTTTTTTGTTAAGCAGAGGGTCAAAATAACTATTAGCGTAAAAGACTGAGCAATGCACAAAACAAAAGTGAATCGTGCGTACTCTTCCTTGTGTTCCAGCTTAAAATGAACTCGGTAAATTATATGGCTCATTCTCATATGGTCGAATTTTATCTTTATCCTACGGACTTTTCAGCCTTTTTTTCTTCCAATTTATATATTTGCCAAAGAACGACTCATTTTGTGTAAGGGAAGCAAACATAAGTAAAATATGATTAGTGTTTCATTAAAGTAAATAAAAGGAGAGTAAAAGAGAGAGTTTAAACCATAGAGAAAATAAAATATATGGTGAAAACGGTAGTAGAACAGACGCCTTCAAGCCAGTCCATTATGATAATGCTTTGGAAATAGTACGGTACCCTATTCACAAGAGGCCATTGTCTCAACCTCACAAAATTCAGCCTGAAACAATATAAGGATGATTAAGCGCTTAACATAGTGAGGATGATGATGTCACTACGGTGAGGATGATGATAAATTAAAGACAGTTTAAAGTTACAGCACCACAGACATACGGATTGACAATCTTAAGGACACGACATCAAACTTCATCAAAATTTTCATCTTTTTGCTGTTACGCTAATTCTCCTTTTGCCCCCACTAACCCAATCCAGCTAACTAAAAAATAAACTGGAAACCGGTCGCTATAAAAACTTCATAAAATTTTATTTTACTATAAAAATAGCGTAAAAGTTCATGAGTAAAGTGCATACGCTCTTTTGCTTTTCATGTGCAGAACATTATGGGTATTTGAGCAGTGCAATAATGCTCATGGATGGTCTTGGATAACAAATTTGTTAAACAATTTGCCATAACTGGAACATTACAATCATCATCATGAAGATTATATGTTGTAGTCGACTCAAGAAATCAGTTAAACATTCAATGTGACTGAAGTTGAAAGCAGTAATAACAGAATCTTTTTTTATTAGTCTAGCCAGGTTAAGTCAAATCTGGAAATCAAATCGCATAAAATTACATATAAAATCAGGCTACATATCAGTTTGGTGAGATCGGTGTTACTCTATGGACATGAGTCGAGGTATGACAATGAAACAATATCCAACAGATTTGGTAGATTTCAGAACAAAGCCCTCAGAATAATATGGGGAGTTAAATGGAAGGACAGGATTAGAAATGAAACTATAAGAGAGATTACTCGAGCGCCATAGGTGGATGAGATCATGGTGACAGGTAGATGAAGATGGTTTGGACATGCTCTTCGCGCTCTCCAAGATTGCTTAGTTCACCAAACTTTCAATTGGGCTCCAAGGAGTAGTAGAAAAGTTGAAAGACCCAGGCCTACATGGCTGAGGACTAGGGAACGTGAAGTAGGAGATGATGAATGGAGAAGTATTGATTTAAAAGCTCAAGATAGAGATAACTACCGAAATCTAACCAAGGCATTTTGATGATGAGTCTTGCTTATAAATTAATAGCAACTAATGTCGTATTGCAACGATTAGATGTAGCTAATGTATTTATATTTTAAGATAATATTATACAGAAAATGTCGAGGTTTTTATAGCGTAGCTATCAATAGAGTAAGATATCAAAACAAAGCTGTATTGAAAAAAAAAAAAAAAAAAAAAAAAAAAAAAAAAAAAAAAAAAACTTGACTTTTCAAAATTGAGGGGAACGTGATTAATAGACTCCCAACATCCATTGAGCAAATAGATTTTTATTTTCACATCCTTTTTGATGGAAAAATAAAAACCATCCCGAAATATAACACTTTCATAATTTGGTACTGTACACATCAATTGACACTGCTGTAAGAATAAGTATGTAATTTTGAATTTCCTGCAATTACACGTTCTCGAATTTCATGAAATAGGAGCAGATTCAAAAGTCCGTGAAACCATGTACTAATTCCTATGACTATTCTAAAAATGACAATGCATTCTTTTGAATTGGAAAAACCAAAACCATTTGCGAAAAAATAGAAATATCATATTCAAATAATTGAAAAACATAAATGTTTTTAGCATATCACATGACTAATTACAGCTGACATTTCCATTTTCGGTGGCAATTGCATTTCATTCTTCAAAAAGAGAAATTTCGTTAAAACTTTATTCCTGTTATGTGAGATAAATAGAAATGTATAAAAAAAATAAAGCATTAATTATGCCTTACCCGTTTACGAATTAAAAGATGCATATACATACTTCATTAACTTCATTACAATTGTTAATTCATTAGTTTATAAATGTAAAATCTTTCATGCTCATATATTATGATTTGTAATGTGATAAAAATAAATTACATAAAATGTTACAAAAAATAAACGAAAAAGGGTTAATCAGCAAGAGCGTCATATGTAAGAAATAATCTATTTTATGTATATTGATTTCAAAAGAAGGGTATCTTTCAATGAAATCAGATTTAACTGATAAAGGTAATCTGATCAACTTCCAACTTTTTCTTTCACTCACATTGAGCATCCCAACTTGATATCCAAAAAAAAAAAAAAAAAAGATCAGACAATCAATTTCTTTTTAAACGCCAAATTTTCCATTTTAGAGACGCTTCGCTTTCATACCAAGTATTTTTCCAAAATCTTTCTTTACTTTACTAACCTTTGACGGCTGCTTTTCCGGTCCTATACAGTAGGAGAACCCTACTATTTACAGGACCTCAACTCTCGTTATATCTTGTTCGTTCAGAGTACTCAACGTTTCATATCACGTAATGCTCATTTACTGTAGAATCGTCAGTCATAAGTCTCATTGAATAACAAAGTCTTCAGTTTCCTCTTGAAAGCCTTAATGTCTTCAATCATTCGGATGTCTCGTGGGAGCTTATTGTATACATTCGGATGTCTCGTGGGAGCTTATTGTATAGTCTAAGGGCCTCATATTTAAATACTTTCTATTGCAGCTTCTATATTTCTAACACCATCGTTACATCGGCCTTTTAAATATTCCTTTGAATCCACAACGAAAGACATGGTTCCATTCTCCGCGTTTCACTTACCCTCATAAACTTACTCTTTCTAAAATTCTTTGCTTGCAAACACTCGTATAATTTCACCATTCTCAAGAACCTTTGCACTTCCAACTGTTAGTTATATATCATATGCAAACACAAACCCCTTCAGCCTCCATTTTCTCATTCGAAACTTTTTGCTCAAACATCTCTTGACCTTTCATGAACTCAATCATTCTTTCACGTGAAGAAAATATTAAACATCAAAGGACACAAAAGACACCTTTATAGCATATAACATTTTACACCAAACGGCCATTCTTCCTTTTACATATTACGGATTACAGTTAAAGAAGTTTTTAGTGACTTAGGGTACACATAAACATGATTATCTTTATTACAATAAAAGTTAGAAGTGGGGAGAGAGAGAGAGAGAGAGAGAGAGAGAGAGAGAGAGAGAGAGAGAGAGATAACTACCGGTAAACAACGATATTAGAAAAAGATAAAGAATATAACAGAGAGAGAGAGAGAGAGAGAGAGAGAGAGAGAGAGAGAGATAACTATCGGTAAACAACAATATTAGAAAAAAGATAAAAATATAAGAGAGAGAGAGAGAGAGAGAGAGAGAGAGAGAGAGAGAAGAAAAAAAACTACTGGTAAACAACAATATTAGAAAAAGATAAAAATATAAGAGAGAGAGAGAGAGAGAGAGAGAGAGAGAGAGAGAGAGAGAGAGAGAATTTTGAATCCCGCTATGAACACAATCCATGATGAAATCTTAAATTTGAAAAACATAACTAAAATAAACGGAAATGATTATTTCTTCACAAATAATATTAATTGAGATCAATACCACACTGGCTGATAACTTATTTTTCTCAAGTTAAACTAAAAAGCCGAAACATTCCTTACAATAATGAATAAAACCTTCCTTTGTATTAAGAGTTAAATACCTTTATCAATCAAACAAGCTAATGCGCACAATCAAATACATAATTACGTAAATTTTTTATACGTATAAGCACAAGCACATCGCTAATATGGTTTGAATAGTTACCGAGGTAAACCGTATCAATTACTTTTGTCACCGAGAAGGATGTAACAATTACCTTTGAAGACGAGGTTTAGGGACTTCATAAGCTGAATGAAGTAAAAGTATCTGTCGTCTCTTTTGGAGATCAGGAAAGAAAATGCATATGTTGGCAATAGATTTAATTAAAGCTTCAAACCTGTATATATTTGAGATAAAATATGTGGCTTTGATGCATTCAACAATGTTAGTTCCAACAGAATGGAAGCTGAAACAATTAGACAGAATATAGATGAAAGATCAAAACTTCTAGACTTTACTAAAGAGCAAAGGGAACAGACAGTCTCATCAGCGCTTAATATGTCAATGGTAAACAAATCTTTATATTGACTAAATTCAAGGACATCTAAATAACGAATATCCTTTTTAAAGGGGTACAACACACCATGGAAAGATGCTAACAACACAGAATATCCATAAAGCAAGAGAAATAATGATTTCCCTTGACAAACTAATTCCATATACTGATCGTTCATGCAGTCAGAATGGTCAATAGATTTTCCATGGAATGTCAACGGGGAAAAAAACAGTTTACAGTAAATAAAGGCTAAACGACTCTATCCCAATTAACCAGTCATTAATAATCTATAGAATCGTAACAACATAGAGTCAGCCACCATTATGAAACACCGGTATACAAATAATGAAAACAAATAGTGGAATCTGACAGTTTGCAAATCGTTTTGTGTCTTTTGTTTGGGAAAAATTAAATGTTAATTTGAGTCGTTCTGTCATCATAGCTAATTGGATTGATTAATTAATAGCTTTAGTTCCCATTTCCCGTTTACAAATCTATCAATCGACGACGGCGTTTTCATTTACATCGATGCCAATCTAGTTTCAATGTTCGAGTTGAAGTGAAATGAATTGATTTCATAGTTTATAATACTTTTATTTGTTCTTCAAGCAAAAATATAATAGTTGACGGTTGCATTTTTCTTTATAATTTATTTCAAATGTAATAAAACTTTTTGAAAATTGGTGATCTCTATACATGATTCATGATTAAATTTATTTTGCTTATTCTGGTGTTTGTGTACATCATCATTATCTCCTCCCACGCCTACTGACGTAAAGGGCCTCAGTTAGATTTCGCCAGTTGTCTCTATCTTGAAATGATGGTGATGTACACAAACAACAGAATAAACAAAATAAATTTAATCATGAATGATGTATAGAGATCAACAATTTCCAATCTTTTTTATTACATCTGAAAAATAAATAGTAAAGAAAAAATGCAAGCGTTAACTATTATATTTTTGCTTGATATCTGTGTACATGAAAGAAAAAAATCAATAGTTTGCCAAGCTTCAATTAACTTCATTTCGATTCGTTAGTTTTCAGTTTCTCGTTTTTCATATAGTTAAACTTTGGAATAAATGTTTCGTACCATTCCATCTCCATAGAATATTATTTCTTTCTGTTAATTGCTAAGAAAATTTTAGCATTACACGATCAATACAATTTTGTGTGAAGTATAGAATTCTGCAATTTCAAAGTGCATAGATTTGTATACTAAATTATCATTATTATTGTTATTATTATTGTTGTTGTTGTTATTATCATCATTATCATTATTATTATTATTATTATTATTATTATTATTATTATTATTATTATTAAAAGGAGGAGATTAACCAGCCCGATGAGTCAAACTAGCACATGCACATACACACATATACATATACATATATATAAAACATATGTATACAGTATATATATATATATATATATACATATAAACATATTTATATATATATATATATATATATACTCATATACACACATATATATATATATATATATATGTGTGTGTGTGTGTGTGTAACATACGGAAAAAGAGACTAGGTATGACGGTGAATGTTAACAACATTAAGAGAACTCTTCCATTACAAAAACACTGAAAAAACACTACTGACTATATAAAAAGGGTCAATCATCAATCAAAACAACCGAAACCAATTCTGCACGACACCCATGACTACAGACTTCCCAGTCTTGCCACAACATCCCCGATAGATCGAAGTCTTTGGAGGATTGAAGCCTGGTGTTTGCCGTCCAGAACTAACAGAGGGTTTTGTTAGGAACACGTAATCGTAATGGTCTTCACTCAAAGTGATTTTGATATGGAACAGAACTTAAGATAGACTGGAAGTTAGCACACGAAGTAACTGTGAACTCATTTAAATGGGCGAGTAATACAGGAAGCGTGTCAGGCAACAAAAAAAAAAAAATATATATATATAAACGAAAATGACAAACTTTCTGATGGTAGCTTTTTAATCGTATGAAATGCAAAACTTACTTCACTTGTTTGTTATAGACTCGGAATATTAAGTTTTATATTCGATGCAATTCCAAATCACTTCGGGAAAGAAGGTACTCCTTAGAATGGCGATAGGAGGAGACTTTAGTAACTGTATTTCAATAGTATCATTTCGGTGAACGTATGTGTGCGCGCGCGTGCGTGTGTGTATGTGTTTGATTATTTAAATATGGATATATAACTTTGAAATAATCGAATATCATACTATACCTAATCTAAAATTATGTTGATCTTATACTAATATATTCCCTACCATTTAAGCAAAAAAGAATGTTTTACGAAAATAAATTAGAACAAAACATTCATGCCAAATCTGTACTGTATTGAATAAACAGACTAATAACTAATGGATCGGAATATAATAAACTAAAGCTCGGCAAACTATTGCAAATTTTATTTCTTCGATATGTATATATATAAATATATATAAATATATATATATATATATATATATATATATATAATAAATAAAACAAAGACATGTATAAAAGATGTATAAATAGAGCCAATTTTCAAATAATCTTCAGTTACAGCAAACGAAATAATAAAAAAAACACAAGCATAAACGATACACCAAAGACATATACACTACAAACAAGAATACAATAATATGCAAATGAGAAAATAAGTGGAAGGAACCTGTAGCGGAAGACAGTCAAGATAATTATGAGAAAACCGGGTGAAATGGGAAACATTTTTTTTTTAAAGTGGCGAGTTCCTGGTAGTCCCTAATGAGAGTAGACTATAGCCTCTGGCAGGGTACTCGTCCTGTAAGCACATTATAACAATAAAGCTGCTGGCAAGAGACCCCGAGAACCCTTGGAATATCAAGAAATATGAAAACCTTCCCACGTTGCTTCTGAACCTGTGATCGATACCAGAGGTGGGGGATATTTTGGGGCGGATTGATATCCGTTTCTAGAATAATCTACGGTGTATCAGTTAAGGAAAGCAGTTTTTAGTACCCAGTAGACAACCGATTGTGGAAGGTAACCGCTTGGAAAAGGGTGTGCAGCAACAGCTGCTTGCCTGCTTTTTTTTTTTTTTTTTTTTTTTTTTTTTTTTTTTTTTTTTTTTTTTTTTTTTTTTGCAAATACTTCTAACTCCATAACACAGAAAAAAGAAAATGCTTCAGAACGTTCCTTTACGTTTCACAATTACACATTTATAATTCCATATCTATCAGAATGCCATTGCGGATATATAACTGTTGTAATCTCATGAAATCCATTCTAGGCTAGACAATATAATCAATTATGCTCGCTGCATAATCCATATAATACTTTGCTGAGTCCTGTATATAATCATTTATGAAAATCATATAATTTCAATGGACTGATTCTGAACAAATGGTTTAAATGGAAATATAATCATATGTTTTATTTAAAATCCGATAATTAACGGTAACTCCTACGGTTAAATTTGCGAAATTGTAGTTTAATCGAATAAATAGCAAATACGTTATATGGAAATTATTGACATGTATTTAATCTCATTCTTGATTTTCAAACCTAACCATTATAAAACTAATACACACGTAGTGTAATAGATAGAAAATCACATTGATGAAAGCATCTCAATATATGGAAATCTTGTTGAGGACTCAATATCAGATTCCAAGAGGTCTGTAAAGCCGGTCGAGCTGACAAGCTGTTGCTGTTCTAGGGTTAGAGAGGAAGTTGTAATTGGGGATGCTGATACTGGACGAGGTCGATGCGACGCGGCAGACAATGCAAATTTCTTGAAACCCAGTAGGATTGGAAGGATGCTGATGGCAAGATCAGAGGTAGTTACCTCCTTGCTACTTTAGTAATACATACGACGTGAAGTGATACTTCGATGTGGGTCATAGATGGTATTCTATTTTATTTTTCATTACTTCTTATATCGTTTATTTATTTCCTTATTTCCTTTCCTCACAGGGCTATTTTTCCCTGTTGGATCCCTTGGGCTTATAGCATCTTGCTTTTCCAACAAGGGTTTTAGCTTAACTTAGTAATAATAATAATAATAATAATAATAATAATAATAATAATAATAATAATAATAATAATAATAAGGATATTGTTACGCACGAGTTTCACACACACTCGTACATTGTAACGGTATTTTCTGTTCTATTATATATCTCGCTATACACCTCACTTAACAGAACCTGTATCAGTCTGCCTTTTCTGGAACTGATATGTTTGAATTTCTATGACTTTCTTCCACTGAAACGTGTACATAAGTCGGCTGCCTGTTGAGATAAAGTCAGTTGCAACTACCTTGCTTCTCAGTTACAACATGAGTGCTTGCTCGCTCGCACATTAGTGACCAGAGTAGTGTCTCCTTTTGGACTGGATGGCGTGAAGCAGTTGTTATTCAATTTGGCTTTTTTTTTCTCCCCATAAAAAAGGCATCGCACATTTAGGGAAATTCAATCCTGTTTGTCAATAATGCCCTTTCTTTGCCCGTCCCTTGACGATGAAACCCATTCACGCTGGCTTAACTGGGGAGGGGGGCGGGCGCCGGGATCAAATAACAGATCAAGTGAATGAAAGTCCTGTTCTTTACATTGAAGTCTGCTGCCTACTTCTATATGCACAGAAATTAACACACACGTGCGCACCCATTATATATATATATATATATATATATATATATATATGATTTCACTATTTTTATTTTATCTATGGCTATAACAAACGGTCATTATTAATGTCCATTGTTCCTTAACGTAACAAAATTCCAAAAATAGGATTTTCACATAATACTCAGCATTACTTATAAATGTAATACACATGTTCGTCACACCACTTAGTTTATCAACTTCTACTCTAACTCATACCGTCATATCTTGGCCTTTCTGATTATGACGTCGTAAGTTTCTTAGACACACATACGCACTCACAAACAATTGTTGTATTACCAGTGCAGAGGTAATTGTGTTCACCCTTTAATCGTTTGGCAGAGCAGTTATAAAAGCTCTTTATTTGCTTTCTACTTATTTCTGTCATAATGAATAGCAGTGAATAAAAGTGAAGGCAATCGATATATTTAGCTTAAACATGATCTCTCTATCACTGGAAACGGATAACAATACATGCAACGTATTTTTCAAAGTATGAAAACATTTAAGTTTGAAAAAAAAAAAAAACGTTTCTTTCATGGACGATTTCCTTTCATTTGATCTCTTCCTTCCGAGAAAGATCGGGGGATCCTAAAAAGCCTTTGATTCTGGAAAAACAAAAGCTAAAACCTCATTTGGGATGTTTCCTTTTTATCTTCTGAAACGCTTTCATTTCTCTTCAAAAAGACCTAACAAGCATAAAACGCCACACGGAGATTTTCAACGAGGCATCAACCCAATTATTTACAAACAACTAACTGATACAAAACAAAAAAAATAGAAAAATAAAAAATTTAATCTCTTTGAAGATTCCCAAATAGCAAGCCTGAATAAAAATTCACACACACAAACAAAGGAATAATATTTTTTTTTTTTTTCATTTTCGTACAAATGCAATGTTTTTTTATCCATGGTCACACAGAATTGAAAAATGTGTCTTTTAGCTGAAAGTGCAAATGAACCTATATTTCATTTCTACGCTTGGATTAAATACGATATATGATTTGTATTATAGAGGATCCAAAAGAACAAGAATAAGAGGAGGCCTTTTTTTCAATTTTCAATCAACTCGTTTGCTAATACATTACAATAAAAGGCAATTAATTGGAAGAAAAAATGAAAAAAAAAGTAATAAAAAGTATGTTGAACCTACTTCATGCTGCTTTTACCAGAGACGACTATACTAATACACTGTTTATTTAAGGTAATTTCTTTCTCATCAAATGTGATGGAACTTCAACGTGTCTATTCCCCGGTTATATAACAGTAAAAGGCTTGATAGAGTTAACAAAGGCCATGTCAGGAGTTTTGCATGGCTCGGGAGGTAATATCCTGGCTCTCTTTAATTAGCCATTGCTAATTTGTGTTGGGGGGAGAGAGAGAGAGAGAGAGAGAGAGAGAGAGAGAGAGAGAGAGAGAGAGAGATATGATGGTTTTTTTCCAGTTTCATACGTTTTATCTGATATACATTGTGTACGCATTCTGCATTACTGTAAAATACATGTGCATATATATCGATAAACCTATATTTCTAGGAGATGAAAGGGATAGTTGAACTGGTTTAAATTCAATTTTA
Organism: Palaemon carinicauda; assembly: GCF_036898095.1. NCBI lineage: Eukaryota > Metazoa > Arthropoda > Malacostraca > Decapoda > Palaemonidae > Palaemon > Palaemon carinicauda. Next base: position 79,754,269 of record NC_090746.1, read on the forward strand.
TTAAATAGATTTATGATTTGAACATTATTCAAAATTCAACCTATATTCCAGGTGCACATTTTTCCGTTATTTTTAAAGCCCCAACGAAAGTATTCATACCAAAATTATCTAAGATACGGGAGTTTTTCTTGAAATGTTAAGACTTTCTAAGGGATACTGCTGTATTTATGAAGATTAGGCAGATACATACTGATCCAGGTGAAGTTATTCAATGACCTTATAAGTCAGGATGACAGAGAACCTCAAATCAATGAAAGTGAAGTTATATGAAAATTTACCCTCACCTATACTTTGACTACATAGCGTTTGGAGGTTTAGGTAAATTAATAGCTATTCTCCGACATTTACCATTTAATGCCATTGGACGAATCTACCAATGCAGAAGATGATACAATATTGAGATTTAATGTATGGTACTTCGGCGAAAATCATACCTTGCAAATATAAATTCATTTCCCCTTAAATCAAAAAGAGGATAGAAAAGAACTATGCGCATTTTTTTTACATAACCACACTGCAAACAAAAAACTTGCTCTTGAACACTATTGTTAGATGCATAACTGATGGAACACCGTCCGTCAGTAATAGATCTCTATTGTGATTTTATTGGATTACTAAAAGAGGGCATACCGAACGTGACACATGAGCATCATCTTCGAAAGGGTTGACTTTAAGCAACCATTCCTCTTTGTGTCAAATTCTAGGTTATAAATAAGATAAAACCAAAGGTTTAAAAAAGAAGAAATAGACATTGCGACAGAACAATACTGTTCACTTCTTCAGGCTACTGTTGTAAATTCAAGTTGACTAGCTCTTAAAAGTACTGATTTTTTTCCCCCAAGAAAGTCTCAATAAGAGTCGTCTCTGTGAACAGCTGAAAACAAAATATCAAGTTGATTTCAAGCTTCAAGGATCCAATAAAACATAAGCTGTAAAATTAGTGTCGTCTTCTCCAAAAACTTAAACATGATATACAAAAAGGATTTTGAAATACCTTCCATTTAAAAGGAGTATGACTGGAAGATGAATCTTTTGGTTCCTGAACGAATGAGTTTAATACAACGTCCCCATATATATATATATATATATATATATATATATATATATATATATATATATATATATATGTATAATATATATATATATATATATATGTATATATATATAGTATATATATAGTATATATATAGTATATATATATATATATATATATATAATATATATATGTATATATATATTATGTATAGTATATATATATATATAATTTATATATATAATATATATATATATATATATATATATATATATATATATTAGAAAATATATCTGATGAAGAAAGCAAACCTAATTTCAGTAATGAAGAATACGTGAGAATATGGCAGGAAAAGGCCTCTTGTTTGTAAGTATGAGGAAATTTGAATTCTTTTCACTCCTGTCTTTCCATAGCTACACTCTAGTGACGTCAGGCTTTAGTGTATTGAATCATATTGTCACCAAATAGGAAAATATCAGAAAAACCACTGGAAAAAGAGACGGTCCCTTGTTACGTATAGAAACAGAGCCAGGTATTTAGTTACCTCGCATTAGGCTTACAGCTCTAGTTAATTAAAACAAACTTTATTGAATTAAGCAGGGCGTGTAACTTTAAGGTATTAAAAATACAATAGATATCATATCTAAACAAGAGAAGTGTACGCTAAGCATTATAGGGATTATGAACCTGGCAGTTATTCGAATGTCCCAGGTATCAAAAGGGCTTGAAAATGACGGGAAATGAGAATAATTGTCCATGTCATATAAATACATATATACAAACACATATCTATCTATATATACACACATACATACATACATAAATCTATACATAAACACACGCATACATCATACATACATATATATATATATATATATATATATTCTGTTTATATATATGTGTATATATATGTGTATATTATATATATATATATATTTATATATAATATTATACTGTGTGCATGTAATTGTTGTAAGCAGATGTGATGGTAAAAACAATAAACAATAACGGTAGGAATGAAACTTCCTTAAACATTAGGCTATCTGTGAATTTACAGTAAATGCCAATAGACACTGGTAGGAAAGAATCCTAGTTAAGTTAGGAAAGGCGAGTTTTCATTCGAGAAATTAGCCTAAGAGAGCCCAGAAAAACGGAAAAGAAAGAAATGTAAATCTGTACTCAATACAGTACTTCTTAACTGATGTAACTGTATTATTCCAAAAACAATCACATTGTTGCGATAAACCGGTATTTGTACCAACCCTGAACGCTTTTGAGGAGAACAATTTTGTAAGTAAACCATAAAAAAATATGACTGATGATGACTATGTCAATGTCAAGGAAATCATTGATGATGTATTCTGAGGTTAAAATCTAAAGTGAAGATCAAATCCAATCACTCGGCCAAATTGGCTTTCAAGAATAAAGTTGATTTTGATAATGAGTTTAATCAGCAGCTGAGGTTAAGTGTATCTTCATTTGGCAGAATAATCATGGACGGGTCTGTTTACAGAGCGATATCCAATGCATGTAAACGAAGTTTCGGTTTTAAGCTTAAATTAAACATTACCGTTTCTATGTTTTTTTTTTTTTTTTTTCAGAAT
>NC_090746.1:79761905-79764332 GCF_036898095.1 Palaemon carinicauda
GTATGCCCGAGTGTACATAAGCATTCTAACCAACAAACCTTGCTCCAGTTTGAAAGCAGTATGTAGAAATGTGGTTACAGGTATAATAAACAAGTAGCAGTTTTTTCCTTGATCCCTTAAGACCATTTACAGCTGGGGGGAAAATGGTAGTTGGTCGATAGGGAAGGATTTACAGGCCTAACAAACGAATGCAGAGTACTGCACAAATTGCCCACGATTAGTACTTACGAAATTGCCTCTTATAACAGGAGGGGGTCAAGGTCGATGCATCTTGCGTATTATACATACGAACTCGCACAATAACAAACATATATACTATATATATATATATATACATTATATATATATATAATTTATATATACTATACATATGTATATGTATATATAAACATATATATATGTATATATACACACATATATACTAATTATATATATATGTATATATATAATATAATATTATATATATATTTGTATATATGTATACATACATACAGATATATATATAAATATATATATATAATATATATATATATATATATATATATATACATATATATATAGATATATATATATACTGTATATACTGTATATATATATATATATATATATATATATATATTGTATATATGTATACATACATATATATATGCATATATATATAAATATATATATATAATATATATAGTATTATATAATATATATATATATATTGTATATATATATATTGTATATCTGTATACATACATATACATATATATATATATATATATATATATATAATATATATATATACTTACTTACTAACAAAAACACAAACCTTTATACACAAATACACATTTATTCATTTCACAACAGTCCAAATATATATTATCAAATTGATGAAACACTGCCTTCTTAAAATGGCACAATTCTATTTGCTATATAATCGGCAAGATATAAATATTGTAAAAAACTATCATATGTACGCTAATAAAATTACATTAAACTAGATTTTATTAAAACTGTTTTTTTTTATATTTATTCATATTATACCTTTGTGAACGATGATTCACTAATTTTCTAGGCGTAAATGTTTAATCGAGAGGATTTTATGTTATTCCTTAATTCATACTATGAATGTCACAAAATCAGTCATACTTGCATAGAATATGTTAAGCACAACTTGAAACGAAATAAAAAGTCCAGGAAATAAATAATCCTTCGTCTTGTTGGAATTATATATCCAAGACCGCCTTAAGAACAATCGTGACACCCAGTAAAGATATGTTTTATATCAGGATTATTAATCCTGGTTTTATATGTAGTATACAAGCACACACGAATCTATAGAAGTAATTTGCATAAAGAGAGAGAGAGAGAGAGAGATTTTGAAACACGCCATGAACAATCCTTTAATACTGAAAGACAATGAAATCTTAAATTTGAAAAACATAACTAAAATAAACGGACAAGATTATTTCTTCACAAATAATATTAATTGAGATCAATACCACACTGGCTGATAACTTATTTTTCTCAAGTTAAACTGAAAAGCCGAAACATTCCTTACAATAATGAATAAAACCTGCATTTGATTTATGATCTAAATACCCTTATCAATAAAAACTACCGCAAGCTAATGCGCACAATCGAATACATAAATGTACATACTTATAAGAACGCACACATTGATTATATGGTTTGAATAATTAAGAATGGTATAATTTTGACATTTTTATCCAATATTTTTTATAAATTTATACGCGTACCACAATAGTGTGACCTTGATCATACCCCCCCCCCCATGGCGAAAAAAGAGTTCAAACACAACTCCATGCAATACATTCTCTGCTTGTTCAGTAAGTACACGAAATGTTTCGTTAAAAGCAGAGCAAACATTTACGATAATTTCAAAATTTCAGTGCCAATGTTTAAAGAGTAAATCACTTCGAAAACTAATGTATGTATATCGCTCGAACTTCTTGTTTTCAAAGTGAGAGAGAGAGAGAGAGAGAGAGAGAGAGAGAGAGAGAGAGAGAGAGAGAGAGAGAGAGAGAGAGAGAGAGAGATCAAGCTATCAGGATTACCTAGGAGAAGCGACCATTTCAAAATTTACTCTATCATTTCCCAGACAGTTTTTGAGACAACGGTTTTACCATTTTCTATAATCATCACCCCCCCTCACACACACACACACACACACACACACATATATATATATATATATATATATATATATATATATATATAATATATATATATATACATATATATATATATACATATATATATATATGTATATATATATATATATATATATATATATATATATATATATATACAGATATATATATATATATAATATATATATATGTATATACATATCACTTTAATAAAATTCCTTGATACAATGACTCAAAATAGAAATAAGACTTATACTTTTCACCA
>NC_090746.1:79764832-79779832 GCF_036898095.1 Palaemon carinicauda
AGGCAAAACGAATTACTATTTGTACTTGGATCTGATTGATGGTCAGCAAATATGATTGAACGAGTGGAAACACATACGCTGCAATTGGTTTAAACGTTCGTAGCTGAATTTAGTCACGAAATAATAATGGCACGAAACAAAATGACAGTGGGTAAAATTATACTCTATAATGGTGAAAGAAGAATATTGCTTCTGTACTTTTAATGAAATGAAAAATACTCGTTGGTACAGAAAAAAAGTCCTTTTCTTAAAAGCTGAAATACAAATAACAAGCTATCTTAACTTCTCCTATCCAGATAATTATTATTATTATAAGTCTAAAAATAGCGCGAGCAGACCGGTGAAAAAGAGGAAGAAACAGAAACTGAAAACATTTGGGAAAAACATTTTCCAGAGAGAGGTGAAACAACCACAGCAATATGTAAAATTTCGGTGATGTTAAGCGACAAAAGTCTAACGCGATGGAAGGTTTTTTTTTTGGGGGGGGGGGGGAGGAGGACCGCCAAAGGGAAAAATGAATTTAAACTTCACGCCAGTTATGCAAAACACGACACTTCCCTTCACAAAGGTTCTCTAGATGTTTCAGGTCTGAATTCACAACGTTGACTTAGATTTTAGTAATATGAGCTGTGGAGATACATGTTTAGTTAAATATGACTTTTATTTCTCTCATTTTGTTAGTTTATTCGAAGACCAAAAATCATATTGTGTTTATTTTAATAAGCAATGCAAAACATTTCAATTCTGAGAGAGAGAGAGAGAGAGAGAGAGAGAGAGAGAGAGAGAGAGAGAGAGAGAGAGAGAGAGAGAGAGAGCACTCCGGACGCATGAAATATGAGAGAAAACTGATTCTCAGCTTTGTTCAACCAATTGAACGCGGCTATATAACATTATATTATCCCAAAATAGCACTGACCATTCGAGGGCGGGTTTCAAATGACTCTTTGCTACGAACTATGGTCGCTAGAATTTTGTGACATGCGAAACCCTCCAGTTACGACAAACAAAACACTCCAATTAACACAGGCAATTAAAACAAATGTCAGAGGGAAAAATTTCAAAGATTTCGTACTTTTAAGTTTTAGTGTTTGAATAATAACTAAATAAAAGACGTCGTTCTATGAAAGAATGTTCCTTCCAGGTAGAAAGAATTACTATTGTACTTGGATCTGATTGATGGTTAGCAAATATGAATGAACGATTGGAAACAAACGGCGCAATTGGTTTATATGTTTGTAGCTGAATTTAATCACGACATAATAATGGCACGAAACAAAATAACCGTGGATAGAATTATACTCTGTAATGATGAAAGAAGAAAAAAACTGGCTTCTGTATTTTAATGAAATAAAAAATATTCGTTGGTACACAAAATACGAGCGAGTTTTAAAAGCTGAAATACAAATAACAAGTTATCTTAAATTCTCCCATGTAGATAATTATTGTTATAAGTCTTTAAAAAATAGCGTGAGCAGTCCGGTGGAAAAAGAGGAAATAGAAACTGAGAAAATTTTGGAAAAATATTTTCCACAGAGAAGTGAAACAACCACAGCAATGCGTAGAATTTCTGTGATGTTCAGAGACATCAAGTCTATCGCGATGAGAGAGAGAGAGAGAGAGAAGAGAGAGAGAGAGAGAGAGAGAGAGAGAGAGAGAGAGAGAGAGAGAGAGAGCACCGCTAAAGGGAAAAATGATTTAAACTTCTCGCCAGTTATGCAAAACACGACACTTCCCCTCACAAAGGTTCCCTGGATGTTTCAGGTCTGAATTCACAACGTTGACTTAGAATTTAGTAAAAATGAAGCTGTGGAGATAAATGTTTAGTTAAATATGACTTTAATTTCTCTCATTTTGTAAGTTTATGCGAGGACCAAAAATCATAGTGTGTTTATTATAAGAAATAAAAAAATTAATTCTGAGAGAGAGAGAGAGAGAGAGAGAGAGAGAGAGAGAGAGAGAGACGAGAGAGAGAGAGAGAGAGAGAGAGAGAGAGAGAGAGAGAGAGAGAGAGAGAGCACTCCGGACGCATGAAATATGGAAGAAAACTGATTCTCAGCTTTGTTCAACCAACTGAACGCGGCTATATAGCATTATATTATCCCAAAATAACACTGACCATTCGAGGGCGGGTTTTGAAATGACTCTTTGCTGCGAACTATCCGTCGCTAGAATTTTGTGACATGCAAAACCCTCCAGTTACGGCAAACAAAAAACTTCAATTAACACAGGCAATTAAAACAAATGTCAGAGGGAAAAATTCCAAACTTTTCGTACTTTTAAGTTTTAGTGTTTGAACAATAACTAAATAAAAGACGTCGTTCTATGAAAGAATGTTCTTTCCAGGTAGAAAGAATTCCTATTTGTACTTGGACCTGATTGATGGTAAGCAAATATGATTGAACGAGTGGAAACAAATACGCTGCAATTGGTTTAAACATTCGTAGCTGAATTTAGTCACGAAATAATAATGGCACGAAACAAAATGACAGTGGGTAAAATTATACTCTATAATGGTGAAAGAAAAATATTGCCTCAGTACTTTTAATGAAATAAAAAATATTCGTTGGTACACAAAATACGAGCTATTTTTAAAAAGCTGAATTACAAATAACAAGCTATCTTAAATTCTCCCATGCAGATAATTATTATTAAAAGTCTTTAAAAAATAGCGTGAGCAGTCCGGTGGAAAAAGGAAACAGAAACTGAGAAAATTTTTGGAAAAATATTTTCCACAGAGAAGTGAAACAACCACAGCAATGCGTAGAATTTCTGTGATGTTCAGAGACATCAAGTCTATCGCGATGAGAGAGAGAGAGAGAGAGAGAGAGAGAGAGAGAGAGAGAGAGAGAGAGAGAGAGAGAGAGAGAGAGAGAGAGAGCACACTCCGGACGCATGAAATATGGAAGAAAACTGATTCTCAGCTTTGTTTAACCAACTGAACGCGGCTATATAGCATTATATTATCCCAAAATAGCACTGACCATTCGAAGGCGGGGTTCAAATGACTTTGCAACGAACTATCCGTCGCCTAGAATTTTGTGACATGCGAAACCCTCCAGTTACGGCAAACAGAAAACTCCAATTAACACAGGCAATTAAAACAAATGTCGGAGGGAAAAACTCCAAACTTTTCGTAGTTTTAAGTTTTAGTGTTTTGAACAATAACTAAATATAAGACGTCGTTCTATAAAAAGAATGCTCCTTCCAGGCAAAACCAATTACTATTTGTACTTGGATCTGATTGATGGTCAGCAAATATGATTGAACGGGTAGAAACACAGAGGTTGAAATTGGTTTACTGTATACGTTGTAGCTGAATTAAGTCACGACATAAAAATGACACAAAAAATGACGAGTGGATAGAATTATACTCAGCAATGATGAAAGAAGAAAAAAAAAATTGCTTCTGTACTTTTAATGAAATAAAAAATATTCGTTGGTACACAAAATAGGAGCTATTTTTTAAAAGCTGAAATACAAATAACAAGCTATCTTGAATTCTCCCATGCAGATAATTATTATTAAAAGTCTTTAAAAATAGCGTGAGCAGTCCGGTGGGAAAAAGAGGAAACAGAAACTGAGAAAATTTTGGAAAAATATTTTCCACAGAGAAGTGAAACAACCACAGCAATGCGTAGAATTTCTGTGATGTTCAGAGACATCAAGTCTATCGCGATGAGAGAGAGAGAGAGAGAGAGAGAGAGAGAGAGAGAGAGAGAGAGAGAGAGAGAGAGACCGCCGCTAAAGGGAAAAATGAATTTAAACTTCTCGCCAGTTATGCAAAACACGACACTTCCCTTCACAAAGGTTCCCTGGATGTTTCAGGTCTGAATTCACAACGTTGACTTGGAATTTAGCAAAAATGAAGCTGTGGAGATAAATGTTTAGTCAAATATAGTGATTTAATTTTTTTCTATTATTTTGTACGTTTAATCGAGGACAAAAATCAAATCATGTTTATTTCAATAAGCAATGCAAAAGATTTCAATCCTGAGAATTTATCAGCGTTCAGAGAGAGAGAGAGAGAGAGAGAGAGAGAGAGGAGAGAGAGAGAGAGAGAGAGAGAGAGAGAGAGCTCTAAAATTCTACACATGCACCTTTTTTCGATTAATCACAAAGATACACAGATACGCTATACGCAACAATAGTATTTGCGAAATAAACACTTCTGGGCTAAAGTTTTCTCTTTGGTTTCAGCTATTCCATCATGTGACGCAGTAAATGATACACATACTAATCCAGTTGCTGTTTACTCTTTCATATTTAGAAGCAATTTTCACTGTCATTATGATACTACTGCTAGTGAGTTAATGGGTCCTTTGACTGGCCGGATAGTAATACATTTGATCCCTCTCAGGCCAAGGCTCTTTTTTCCTTTACCTACACATGCACCGAATAGTCTGTGCCATTCTTTACACAATTTATTCTTCCCCCATAACTGAAAAAATGCTTCTTCACTCAAGGGGTTAATTACAGCAATGTAAATGTTCAGTAGCTACTCCCCACTTGGTATGGGCAGAAGGGAGACATTAGTTTTGGTAAGCAGCCCTTTTAGGACACTTCAATATCGAACCTTTGTTCTTTAGTCTACAGTCATTGGCAATGACAAGGCATGGTCTTCCACTGTCTTGCTTGAGGGTACACCCAGCACTATTCTACTTTGTTCCTTATTTCCTTTCCTCACTACGGGGCTATTTTCACTGTTGGAGTCCTTAGGCTTAGAGAATCTGGCTTTTCCACCTATAGTTCTAACTAAGGTTGTTGTAATAATAATAATATTACATTTACAACATACCGGTATATACTGTACACCAAGTTTGTACAGGCGGTGATCAGTGATAGCCAGAGATGCTCTTCTATTTACACTGACTTATTGTGTCCCATAAATAATCATATTCCTGATAATGTTTTCTTGGCCACGTTATATACATCATAATATAACAAGTCATCCATAGTACCAGTACAAAATTTTCTTAATTACATGGTAAAGAACACTAATTGACAAACATCTAACACAAAGAAAGACCTTTTTCATTAACGGCTATCAGCTTACTTACGCTATAAATGTTACCAGCACACACACAAAAAAAAAAGACTAAGGATTCTTCCTAGTATGAATGAAGTCGCTGAGCAGTAGAATATATAGTAGGCAATGAAAAGGTAGATTGGATCTGAGAATTGGTTTTATCTCAGAGAGATGGCACACGAAAGATTCATATGGCGTCACTTCACCGAGGCCCTCCCTATGTATTCAGTGAGTGCCAAAAGATTAAATAAGTAATTAAGTAACTCTTGGACGATATTACAAAGCCAGAAGAAGCCGCCAGAAATTATTACTAATCTGTGAAGTCAGCCAATGCTGTGAAAAGCTAAATTTAAAGTTCTATTAAGAGTTTCTTGCGTATTTATCCAATGAATGCATATCAAGACTAAGGGCAAACTCTCAAAAATGTTCTGAAGATCCATGATACATGAAATTCTTAGCGGAAAATATTCACCTGTTTTACAAAATATCTTGCAAAAATACAAACTAAGCAATTTTTCCCTGAACTCTACATGTGCTTGATTACCAAAATGAACAATTATCATGAAATTGATGTAACATCATGCGTGATGTCTTTAAAACATGTGTTAGAACATACTTATTACTATATTATAAATTGCTAAACTACAACCCTAGTTGGAAAAGCAGAATGCTATAAGCCCAGTGGCTTCAACAGGGAAAATAGCCCAGTGAGGAAAGGAAACAAGGAGGAATAAAATATTTTAAGAGCAGTAACATTAGAATAAAACGATGCTATATGAAATCAATAAAAGTGCTATGCAATAAACAAAACGAATGATAGATGACACTGCCAACGAGAGAGAATGACCATCAGGGGGGCCCGCGTTATTTCAATCAGAATGACTAATGGGTTAAATGAATCTATTCTAACTAATCCAATGTAATTTGTCGACAGATCAAAGGATCAGGTGATCAGAGAACCGACGGATAAGCCAACAAAAATCTTTTTTTCTTTCTTTTCTCCTTTTCACCTGTCGAAATCTGGAGTTCTTTAACTTCTATTAAATCCTTTAATCCTTATCTTTCCGTTGCAGATAAGAGAAGACGACTGGAATCTCTATTATCATTATTATTATTATTATCATGACTACTTTCCTCTATGACCGTTATATTATGGAATCTCTATTATTATCATTATTATTATTATAAATACTTTCATTTATGACCATTATATCGTGGAATCTCTATTATTATCATTATGATTATTATGAATACTTTCATTTGTGACCATTATATATTGTCATATAAACGATAATAGTAAAAGCCATTAAATGATTACTACCCAAAATAACCCTCCCGAAGTATTTGTGAACACACCACAGAATGCGAAAAAGCTAATTCCAATAAAGGAAACTGGTACCGTTGTAAAAAATAAAAGGAAATCGGAAAATGTTTTTGCCCCGTGCGTAAATTTTCCTGCAAAAACGACCAAAACAACACCATCAAAACAAAACATTCCAGGACCGGGTGACACCACCAACGCTTGCATCGGCTAAAAACAAGAGACCAGTTTTTTTTTTTTTTTCTAACTAAGACGAACATAAAATATGTATAAAGCAGAGGTAACTGCTCCTTCCACAAGCGCTTACCTTTATAAAAATAAGGGAAAAGGAACTAATAAAAGCTCACCTCAACTTTTTCATGCCCTTTTTATACTTGACCAATAAAAGCCTGAACAAATTGTATTTACTAGAAAAAAATAATAATGATTGTAAACATTAAAGTCCTTCTAATGATGCAAAGGTTGAATTATTAATTCCTAACGGAAAAGAAACATTATTTAGATGCATAGATAGAAAGACGATCTAGAAAGAAGCAGAATAGTTAGACTGACAACAGATAAATTGCACAGATAAAGTAATTTTGAATAATAATAAATATACCCTTCTGATAAAAACTAAGCTCATGAAAATCATAAATTTTAAATATAGGGAAGGTTTCCTTTATAAGTTTTACATAAATGAGACGGGTGCTCTCTCTCTCTCTCTCTCTCTCTCTCTCTCTCTCTCTCTCTCTCTCTCTCTCTCTCTCTCTCTCTCTCTCTCTCTCTCTCAATATACAAAATCTTTACCAAGCAAAAGTAAAATTCCTACCCTTTTCTCTGCTCCGTGAAAATAACAGTATTTTTTATTCCAGTGAAAAGACTAAAATGTGTAATTCGTGTATTTTCTGAGCAAAATAAATTGAAGCCAGAATGAATTGACTTTTTTCTCTGAAAGAAATAACTGTCATACCCAATATGGTAACATTTTAAAGAATAAATAAAATGTTGGAAAAACAATACGCAAGTAGTTGAAATTTAAAAGAAACATTATTCAACCAAAACAAATAAATTTCTCGTTATAAAACAAGTTAATCGGAAGTAAGTAAGGGGAGCTTGGTAAAAGAACTCATTCAATCGACAACAGGTTCTTGAAAAAAAAATAAAATATTTATATTATTATTCTATGGATAGAGATGCATATTGTAAAAACATATTCTACGAATAGAGATGCGTATTGAAAAAACTCTAAGACACATATTTATATATGTGTAAGTGTGCATATTACTTCCAGCTTTTAATGTTATATCCTGCTAAAAGACTAAAAAAAACCAATCATAACTGATAATATATTTTTTTTAAACTTGTGTTTTACATATTTTTTTCGATTGGTCTATAGCTTTAAATAAACATTTAAATATTATCTAGAGAGAGTCAGGGGGCTAATGGCTGTTATATAAACTATCACTAGGGAATGTATGTATGTATACTGATTTATTCTTCCCTCGCAATAAATAGTAAAATTCAATTGCGAGGATCAGAAACGTAAAAATACCGAGCCATAAATAGGGTTTCTCATGTTTATTGCCGAGAGAATCTCGTTCCTGCTGTCAATGAAATAAAAGACAAAAGATATGTCATGTCTCATATATTACTGTGACAAGTCCCATGGCTGTAGTAAAATCATTTGACAAGAGTGATAACAAAAATTCATTTACGAATATCAGGCCAATCTTTATTCGACAGGCATTCATCGTCTTCATCAATATCACTATTTAAGCAAACATATTTCCATATAAAAGATTGAATTTAAAGTAGCGTTAACAGACCCTCAGTTTAGAACCCTCTTCTAACGTAATTAATGAACCCTTTTATGTCCTCATTCAAGAATCCTTTTTACTCCGTCATGATTAAAACATCCATTATTGTCGTCGCAAAGAGGGGCCTAACTTTCCAACAATATTAGCACTGTAACTTCTCTGATATGTCCTTTGTATTTTCCTTCCTTATTTTGTTATGAACACTGACCTCATTTTTATGCATTTCATGAAGATAAGTAATAGGGCACTAAAACCATGCAGACTAGGCGTTATGTTATAGAGAAAACTGCATTTTCCTATATAAACACAAAACTGCGTGAGACTTGGTAATGGACATTAAAAAAAAAATTCAAACTACTTTTGTTTTACTTATGGTTATCCTACAATTTGACTTTTTGAACATAGAATAAAGAGAGTTATGAATTGTTTCTTTATTAACTTATTAAGTTTTTTCTCCAACTATTAAACTTTGGTGTTCTGATGCTCATCACGATTCCTGTCAATTCCCCAGAAAACTAGATATGATTATACCTAATGAAAATTCCATCTGATAAATGAATAAGTAACAATAAGTTTTTTAAGAAGACTAAGACCAAGAAACATGAGATTTTCTCTTAAGATTTTGCGAAATAAGAAATAAAAACAAAAAAATACGGACGTGGCAAAAATATATTGAAACGGTTTATTTTGATATTAGTAATATAATATTTTTATTTAGAAAATTTGTGTGTGTGAGAGAGAGAGAGAGAGAGAGAGAGAGAGAGAGAGAGAGAGAGAGAGAGAGAGAGAGAGAGAGAGAGAGAGAGAGAGAGAGAGAATACACAAACCAAAATGGTGTTGCGAATAAAAAAATTTAAAAAGTCACCTAGAACCGAATGGCATATTGTCATTTCAAAGTTGCTTCATTATTCTATTATACATCAAAGCTTTAAACTTTTTCATTTCTATGAATTGCGAGCTCAGATTTTATTCATTTTAACAGGAGATTTTTTTTATATTTTTCAAATACAGAATATCTCAGATGAAGAACTAAAATACATAGAAAAAACACAATAATTAATCCACTTGAGTTACGATAAAATTCAGTACTCCTGAATATCTTTAAAATTAGTAAAAAGAATGACTTATGCTTTAAAGATTCAGCACATGGATTCTGCACTGTCTACAGATAGAATTATGAAATGAAATATCTCTTTTTCTTATTGGTTTAGATGAGATAAAAGATTAAAAAGAAAATATGGCAGCGTGTTTTTTTTGTTAAGCAGAGGGTCAAAATAACTATTAATGTAAAAGACTTTACTGAGCAATGTATAAAACAAAGTGGAACGTGCGTACTCTTCCTTGTGTTCCAGCTTAAAATGAACTCGTAAATTATATGGCTTATTCTCATATGGTCAAATTTCATCTTTATCCTACGGACTTTTCAGCCTTTTTTTTTTTTCTTCCAGTTTATATATTTGCCAAAGCAAGACTCATTTTGTGTAAAGGAAGCAAACATAAGTAAAATATGATTAGTGTTTCATTAAAGTAAATAAATGGAGAATAAGAGAGAGACTTTAAAACCATAGAGAAAATAAAATATATGGTGAAAACGGTAGTAGAACAGACCCCTTCAACCCAGTCCATTATGATAATGCTTTGGAAATAATACGGTACCCTATTCACAAGAGGCCATTGTCTCAACCTCACAAAATTCAGCCTGAAACAATATAAGGATGATTAAGCGCTTAACATAGTGAGGATGATGATGTCACTACGGTGAGGATGATGATAAATTAAGGACAGTTTAAAGTTACAGCACCACAGACATACGGATTGACAATCTTAAGGACACGACATCAAACTTCATCAAAATTTTCATCTTTTTGCTGTTACGCTAATTCACATTTTGCCCCCACTAACCTACTCCAGCTAACTAAAAAATAAACTGGAATCCGGTCGCTACAAAAAAATTTATAAAATCTTATTTTACTATAAAAATGGCGTAAAATACTGAGAAAAAGTTCATGAGTAAAGTGCATACGCTCTTTTGCTTTTCATGTGCAGAACATTAAGGCCTAAGGCATTATGGGTATTTGAGCAGTGCAGTAATGCTCATGGATGGTCTTGGATAATAAATTTGTATACAATTTGCCATAAATGGAACATTACAATCATCGATTTTATAGTCGACACAAGAAACCAATTAAACATTCAGTGACTGATGATGGAAGCAGTAATGACATATTTTTTAATTTTTATTTTTGTTAGTCTGGCCAGGTTAAGTAAAATTTGGAAATCAAATCGCCTGAAATTACATATAAAATCAGGCTACATATCAGTTTGGTGAGATCGGTGCTACTCTATGTACATGAGTCGAGGTATGACAATGAAACAATATCCAACAGATTTGGTAGATTTCAGAACAAAGCGCTCAGAATAATATGGGGAGTTATATGGTAGGACAGGATTAGAAATGAAACTATAAGAGAGATTATTCGAGTGCCATAGCTGGATCAGATCATGGTAACGGGTAGATGGAGATGGTTTGGACATGCTCTTCGCGCTCTCCAAGAGAGCTTAGTTCACCAAACTTTCAATTGGGCTCCATGAGGTACTAGAAAAGTTGGAAGATCCAGGCCTACATGGCTGATGACTATAAAACGTGAAGTAGATGATGAATGGAGAAGTATTGATTTAAAAGTTAAAGATAGAGATAACTACCGAAATCTAACCGAGGCATTTTGACGATGAGTCTTGCTTATAAATTAATAGCAACTAATATCGTATTGCAACGATTAGATGTAGCTAATGTATTTATATTTTAAGATAATATTATACAGAAAATGTCGAGGTTTTTATAGCGTAGCTATCAATAGAGTAAGATATCAAAACAAAGCTGTATTGAAAAAAAAAAAAAAAAAAAAAAAAAAAAAAAAAAAAAAAAAAAAAAAAAAACTTGACTTTTCAAAATTGAGGGGAACGTGATTAATAGACTCCCAACATCCATTGAGCAAATAGATTTTTATTTTCACATCCCTATTGATGGAAAAATAAAAACCGTCCCGAAATATAACACTTTCATAATTGGGTATTGTACACATCAATTGAAACTGCTGTAAGAATAAGTATGTAATTTAAAATTTCCTGCAATAAACGTTCTCGAATTTCATGAAATAGGAGCAGATTCAAAAGTCCGTGAAACCATGTACTAATTCCTATGACTATTCTAAAAATGACAATGCATTCTTTTGAATTGGAAAAACCAAAACCATTTGTGAATAAATAGAAATATCATATTCAAATAATTGAAAAACATAAATGTTTTTAGCATATCACATGACTAATTACAGCTGACATTTCCATTTTCGGTGGCAATTGCATTTCATTCTTCAAAAAGAGAAATTTCGTTAAATCTTTATTTCTGTTATGTGAGATAAATAGAAATGTATAAAAAAAATAAAGCATTAATTATGACTTACCCGTTTACGAATTAAAAGATGCATATACATACTTCATTACAATTATTAATTCATTAGTTTACAAATGCAAAATCTTTCATGCTCATATATTATGTTTTGTAATGTGATAAAAATGAATTACATAAAATGTTACAAAAAATAAACGAAAAAGGGTTAATCAGCAAGTAAGTCATATGTAAGAAATAATCTATTTTATGTATGTTGCTTTCAAAAGAAGGGTATCTTTCAATGAAATCAGATTTAATTGATAAAGGTAATCTGATCAACTTCAAACTTTTTCTTTCACTCACATTGAGCATCCCAACTTGATATCCAAAAAAGGAGATTAGACAATCAAATTCTTTTTAAACGCCAAATTTTCAATTCTAGAGACGCTTCGCTTTCATACCAAGTATTTTTCCAAAATCTTTCTTTACTTTACTAACCTTTGACGGCTGCTTTTCCGGTCCTATACAGCAGGGGAACCCTACTATCTACTATCTTGTTCGTTCAGAGTATTCAACGTTTCATATCACGTAATGCTCATTTACTGTACAGTAGAATCGTCACTGTCATAAGTCTCATTGAATAACAAAGTCTTCAGTTTCCTCTTGAAAGCCTTAATGTCTTCAATCATTCGGATGTATCGTGGGATCTTATTGTATACATTCGGATGTCTCGTGGGAGATTACTGTATAGCCTAAGGGCCGCATATTTAAATACTTTCTATTACAGCTTCTATATTTCTAACACCATCGTTACATCGGCCTTTTAAATATTCTTTTGAATCCACAACGAAAGACATGGTTCCATTCTCCGCATCTCACTTACCCTCATAAACTTACTCTTTCTAAAATTCTTTGCTTGCAAACACTCGTATAATTTCACCTTTCTCAAGAACCTTTGCACTTTCAACTGTTAGTTATATATCATATGCAAACACAAACCCCTTCAGCCTCCATTCCCTCATTCGAAACTTTTTGCTCAAACATCTCTTGACCTTTCCTGAACTCGATCATACTTTCAAGTGAAGAAAATATTAAACATCAAAGGACACAAAAGATACCCTTATAGCATATAACATTTTACACCAAACGGCCATTCTTCCTTTTACAAATTACGTATTACTGTCAAAGATGTTCTTAGTGACTTAAGGAACACATAAACATGATTACCTTTATTAAAATAAAAGTTAGAAGTAGAGAGAGAGAGAGAGAGAGAGAGAGAGAGAGAGAGAGAGAGAGAGAGGAGAGAGAGAGAGAGAGAGAGAGAGAGAGAGAGAGAGAGAGAGAGAACACCGGTAAACAATATTTGAAAAAATGATAAAAAATACAAGAGAGAGAGAGAGAGAGAGAGAGAGAGAGAGAGAGAGAGAGAGAGAGAGAGAGAGAGAGAGAGAGAGAGAGAGAGAGAGAGAGATAACTAACCGGTAAACAAAAATATTAGAAAAAAGATAAAAAATATAAGAGAGAGAGAGAGAGAGAGAGAGAGAGAGAGAGAGAGAGAGAGAGAGAGAGAGAGAGAGAGAGAGAGAGAGAGAGAGAGAGAGAGAGAGAGAGAGAAAAAAAAAAATTTGAATCCCGCTATGAACACAATCCTTCAATATTGAAAAATGATGAAATCTTTAATATGAAAAACATATCTAAAATAAACGGACATGATTATTTCTTCACAAATAATATTAATTGAGATCAATACCACACTGGCTGATAACTTATTTTTCTCAAGTTAAACTGAAAAGCCGAAACATTCCTTACAATAATGAATAAAACCTTCATTTGTATTAAGAGTTGAATACCTTTATCAATCAAACAAGCTAATGCGCACAATCAAATACATAATTACATAATTTTTTATACTTATAAGCCCAAACACATCGCTAATATGGTTTGAATAGTTACCGAGGTAAAACCCTATCAATTACTTTTGTCACCGAGAAGGATGTAACAATTACCTTTGAAGACAAGGTTTTGGGACTTCATAAGCTGAATGAAGTAAAAGTATTTGTCGTCTCTTTTGGAGATTAGGAAAGAAAATGCATATGTTGGCAATAGATTTAATTAAAGCTTCGACCTTGTATATATTTGAGATAAAATATGTGGCTTTGATGCATTTAACAATGTTAGTTCCAACAGAATGGAAGCTGAAACAATTAGACAGAATATAGATGAAAGATCAAAACTTCTAGACTTTACTAAAGAGCAAAGGGAACAGACAGTTTCAACAGCGCTTAATATGTCAATGGTAAACAAATCTTTATATTGACTAAATTCAAGGACTTCTAAATAACGAATACCCTTTTTAAAGGGGGTACAAACACAACACGGAAAGATGATAACACAGAATATCCACAGAGCAAGAGATATAATGATTTCCCTTGACAAACTAATTCCATATACTGATCGTTCATGCAGTCAGAATGGTCAATAGATTTTCCATGGAATGTCACCGGAAAAAAAACTAGTTTACAGTAAATAAAGGCTAAACGACTCTATCCCAATTAACCAGTCATTAATAATCTATAGAATCGTAACAACATAGAGTCAGCCACCATTATGAAACACCGGTATACAAATAATGAAAACAAATAGTGGAATCTGACAGAGTTTGCAAATCGTTTTGTGTCTTTTGTTTGGAAAAAATTAAATGTTAATTTGAGTCGTTCTGTCATCATAGCTAATTGAATTGATTAATTAATAGCTTTAGTTCCCATTTCCCCGTTTACAAATCTATCAATCGACGACGGCGTTTTCAGTTACATCGATGCCAATCTAGTTTCAATGTTTGAGTTGAAGTGAAATGAATAGATTTCACAGTTTATAATACTTTTATTTGTCTTCAAGCAAAAATATAATAGTTAACGCTTGCATTTTTTCTTTATAATTTATTTCAAATGTAATCAAAGTTCTTGAAAATTGGTGATCTCTACACATGATTCATAATTAAATTTATTATTCTGGTGTTTGTGTACATCATAATTATCTCCTCCCACGCCTACTGACGCAAAGGGCCTCAGTTAGATTTCACCAGTTGTCTCTATCTTGAAATGATGGTGATGTACACAAACATCAGAATAAATAAAATAAATTTAATCATGAATGAATTATAGAGATCAACAATTTTCAAATTCTTTTTTTATAATATTTGAAATAAATAGTAGAGAAAAATGCAAGCGTTAACTATTATATTTTTGCTTGATATTTGTGTACATAAAAGAAAAAAATCAATAGTTTGCCAAGCTTCAATTAACTTCATTTCGATTCGTTAGTTTTCAGTTTCTCGTTTTTCATATAGTTAAACTTTGGAATAAATGTTTCGTACCATTCCATCTCCATAGAATATTATTTCTTTCTGTTAACTGCTAGGAAAATTTTAGCATTATAGGATCAATACAATTTTGGGTGAAGTATAGAA
>NC_090746.1:79784832-79789832 GCF_036898095.1 Palaemon carinicauda
AATAAAAAAAAAAAGAAAAAAAAGTTATAAAAATGATATTGAACCTACTTCCTGCTGCTTTTATCAGAGACGACTATACTAATACACTGTTTATTTAAGGTAATTTCTTTCTCGTCAAATATGATGGAACTTCAGCGTGTCTATTTCCCGGTTATATAACAGTAAAAGGCTTGATAGAGTTGACAAAGGCCATGTCAGGAGTTTTGCATGGCTCGGGAGGTAATATCCTGGCTCTCTTTAATTAGCCATTGCTAATTTGTGTTGGAAGAGAGAGAGAGAGAGAGAGAGAGAGAGAGAGAGAGAGAGAGAGAGAGAGAGAGAGAGAGAGAGAGAGAGAGAGAGAGAGAGAGAGAGAGAGGGGTGAATCTTTATTATACTTGATGGTTTTTTTCCAGTTTCATACGTTTTGTCCCGTATACATTGTATACGCATTTCATATTATCTTAATATACATGTACTTATACATCGATTCATCTTTATTTCAAGGAGATGAATGAGATAGTTGTACTGGCTTAAATTTAGTTCTATTAAGTAAATTTATGGATTCAACGTTATTCAAAATTTAACCTCTACTCCAGGTGCACATTTTCTTACCGTTTATTTTTAAAGCTCCGAACGAAAATATTCACACAAAAATGACCTTGGATACGGGAGTTTTCTTGAAATATTAAGACTTTCTAAGGGATACTACTGTATTTTTAAAGATGAAGGCCACGTTCTGATCCAAGTGAAGAAATAAGAAAATTTACCCTCACCTATACTTCGACTACATAACGGTTGGAGTTTTGGGTAAATTAATATCTATTCTTCGACATTCACCATTTAATGCCATTGGACGAATCTGTCAATGCAGATGATACTATATTAAAATTAATATACGGTACCTCGGCAAAAATAATATTTTGCAAATATCAATTCATTTCACCTTAAATCTTAATACGGATACAAAAGAACTATGAGCATTTTTTGTTGCAAAACCACAATGCAAAAAAAAAAAAAAATAAATAAAAAAAAAAAAAAAAAATTATTAGCTCTTGAACACTATTGTTGGATTTATTACTGATGGAACACCATGCGACAGTGATAGATCTCGCTCGAGATTTTGTTTTTATGTTGAACAGGCTTATATAAGTCCTTTTATAGTTTATTTATCAACTATCAGTTTTAATGTATTTAATGGTTGAAAATATTCTATTTTAATCTTTTATTTCTTCTTATATCGTTTATTTATTTCCTTAATTCATGTCCTCGCTGGGCTATTTTTCACTCTTGGAGGCCTTGGGCTAATAGCATCTTGATTTCCAACTAGGGTTGTAGCTTAGCTAGTAATAATAATAATATAATACTAATAGAAGGAGTACCGCGAACGTGGCACATGAGCATAATCTACGAAAGTGTTGACTCTAAGCCTCCATTCCTCTTTGTGTCAAATTTTCGATTATAATTATGATCAAACCGAAAGGAATAAAAATAAAAATAAAGAAAAAGAAAACTAGACATTACAACCGAATGATAATGCTCACCTCTTTAGGTTACTGTTGTAAATTCAAGTTGTCTGGTTCTTAAAAGAGCTGAATTTGGTTTTCTTTTTTAAAAGTGTGAATAAGAGTCGTCTCTATAAACAGCTTGAAACACTAAAGCATAATATGACATATTGTAATGTTGAAAAACATAAGCTGCCAAATTAGTGTCCATGTTTATCGAAAAACCTGAAGTTTTCTGTCATATTTCGATTGCCCTCAATAAAAGAGGATTGCACTCCAGAGGAGATTACGCCAATTGCTCGTCTTCTCCAAAAACTTAGACGTTATATACAAAAAGGATTTTAAGATAGCTTCAATTTAAAAAGAGTATGACTGGAAGATGAATCCTATGGTTTCTGACCGACTGAGTCTAATACAATGCCCCCCCCCCCCCCAAGAAAAATATATATATAAAAAAAAAAATCAGATGAAAAGAGCAAACTGACTTGCAGCATTGAAGTATACACAAATATATGGCAGGAAAATGCCTCTTGTTTTTAAGTATGTGGATATTTGAATTCTTTTCACTCCTACCTTTCCATACTTACACTCTAGTGAGGTAAGGCTTTGGTGTATTGAATCCTTTTGTCACCCAAAAGGAAAATATTAGAAAACCACTGGAGAAAGAGATGACCCCTTGTTACGTACGGAAATAGTGCCAGGTGTTTAGTTACCTCGCCTTAGGCTTAAACCTTTCGATAAACCAAAACAAACTTTATTTGATTATGCAGGACGTGTAACTTTAAGGTGTTAGAAATACTTTATATATCTTATCGAAACAAAAGAATTGTACGCTAAGCATTATAGGGATTATGAACCTAGCAGTTAGTCGAATGTCCCAGGTATCAAAAAAGCTTGAAAATGGGGGGAATTGAGAGCACTTGTCCATGTCATGTAAATACACATGCACAAACACATATCTATCTATATATACACACATACATACATACATAAATCTATAAATAAATACATAAACACACACATACTCATATATATATTCTGTATATATATATATATATATATATATATATATATGTATGTATGTATGTATGTATGTATGTATGTATATATATATATATATATATATACACACACACACATATATATATATATATATATATGTATATATATATATATATATATATATATATATATATATATATATATATACTGTGTGCATGTAATTGTTGCAAGTAGATTTGATGGTAAAAACAATAAACAATAACGGTAGGAATGAAACTTCCTTGAATATTATCTGTGAATTTACAGTAAATGCCAATAGATACTGATAAGAAAGAGAATCCTAGATAAGTTAGGAGAGGCGAGGTTACATTCGAGAAATTATGCCCGAGAGAGAGCCCAGAAAAACGGAAAGAAAGAAATGGAAATCTGTACTCAATACAGTACTTCTTGCCTGGTGTAACTGTTAACTGTATTATTCAAAAAACAATCACATTGTTGCGATAAAACCGCTACTGTACCAACCGTGAACGCTTTTGAGGAGAACAATTTGTAAGTAAACCGTAAAAAATATGACTGATGATGACTATGTCAATGTCAAGGAAATCATTGATGATGTATTCTGAGGTTAAAATCTAAAGTGAAGCTCAAATCCAATCACTCGGTTAAATTGGCTTTCAGGAATAAAGTTGATTTTGATAATGAGTTTAATCAGCAGCTAAAGTTAAGTGCATCTTCATTTGGCTGAATAATCACAGACAGGTCTGTTTACAGAGCGATATCCAATGCATGTAAATGAAGCTTCGGTTTTAAGCTTAAATTAAACATTACCGTTTCTATGATATGTTTTTTCAGAAAAAAAGAGCAGTGATAATATTTTCAGTTACATTATCTTATTTTAAGTATTTATCAAAAATATAATATTAACTCAGAGGATATTACCTTTGTCACAAATAATATAAACAAGTTTAAACTGAAGGTAAGGAAGATGCACTGATGACTAATATGAATATATTCGCAATGTCGACCCGTTTTCTTTCCCCACGAATAACAACTTACGCTTTCCCAAGAAGATAAAATTAAGCAATTGTGCAATTCTGTCTCAATAAACTATCATACGTTTAGGGGTATATGAATTAATCATACAGCCATAAAATGCCCTCGAGGGTGAACAGATCTCTACAGCTTAATTTATAATGATATCTTTCGAGAAAAGTCAGCAAACCAGTCTCACTTAAATAAATTGGGATGTGGAAGTCTAATGAGCCCTACTTTCTCAAATAATAGGTTCATTGAAATCAGAATCCGTATTGCTATTCAAAACGGTGTATACCTACTCTGGTGAATTGCACGAATTCTTAGAATTTGTTAAAAAGCAGAATTATTTCTTCCCACATTTACAGTAAAAACAAAAAATAAAATGGATAATCTCTGCATTCAATATTCAAGATAGATTAAAGTTTCATGAGAGTTAAAATTTGGAATTCTTTTAAGATGCCGAGTGAATGTGATCGGAGCAAAATATGAGAGCTCTAGGAACCATTAAATTTATAAGTTTCTCATAACTGATATGGCCATGTAGTTACATGATATACATTATTCATCAACGTATGAAGATATAAAAGAGCAAGCACAAGAAAAACGAGACAGAAAACACATATATTCCTGTCAAATTCGATGTTTATCGGCTCTTAGTAAGTTTGTACTACTTGAGTCTTTTATGATAATGTTATCACTAACAGACATGATTTTAATTAATTCAAATGAACCATAAATTCCGAATTAGCTCTACCTTGAGTTCAGAGATACACCTCTTATCTCGGAATCAACTCCTTATTGTCGAATAGATATGGTCGAACTTTTAATTTTGACTCGGCAAAGGTTCGAATTATTGTCCAGCCCAGATATGCTTGGATAAAATTAATTTCCCCTAGAGACTGTGATCCTGAGGCCAAGCGAATTCAATAATATGAGACATTTGGGGTTTGTGAAAAAAACATGAAGAAATATATACATACAAACATATACATACATACACACACAGAGCGACACACAGACAGACATATATATATATATATATATATATATATATATATATATAAACACAAGTGAAGAAAGAGAGGGCGACCTGGAAAATGATAGTCAATTGCATGAAGAATTTACTTTAGCACGATCTTTTTACACAAACAGTGAGTATAGAGATCCTAAAAGCTAATGCTGAGAATTCTTTCAAGATTTGTGATATGGGTTAGTCTAATTAAGTTTTCTTTTAATTCGTATCGTAATTAAATATATATAATATATATGTATATGTATATGTGTATATATATATATATATATATATATATATATATATTGTTCTACTCTTATCTTGTGTGTATGTATGTGAGAGAGAGAGAGAGAGAGAGAGAGAGAGAGAGAGAGAGAGAGAGAGAGCAACTTCAACAAGAGTTTATCCACAAAAGTATTTTATTTTGACTCCTTAATGCAGGATAATAAAAAAAAACAATTATATTG